>NC_056737.1:497253145-497363145 GCF_019279795.1 Protopterus annectens
ATGTAAGTTTTAAGGGCATAGTAACTCTTTTAGATTCAAATAGGAATATAGTAATGTGTAGCTTAGATGTTTTCTTTATTTATTTGAGACTGTCCTGCAATGTTGTTTTAAATATTTCCTGTGATTTTGAACTCTAATGTAACTGATTACTTACTGAGTATTGCCTTGTTCTTTTATTATTATTATTATTATTATTATTATTATTATTATTATTATTATCATTATATATATTGTCTTTTAATTGTGGCTGGTCTGTTTAGAGATATTTAAGCTGTTAGAGTGCTTGCATATCTACTTGGTGACACTGTACAGGCCACTCCTAAATAGCCTTGCTCTTGGTCAGACTACCATTTGGATTAATAGTAACATTACACGTTAGGATTGGACACCCTTTACTAAGTGTCTTAAAGTAGCTGATAAGTGTTGGCTGGTGGCAGTGAAAATGCCTTATACTCTGGGCAGAAGGGGGCATAGCTAGTAAACCTGTGCCAGCATTTCCCATGTGTGTGTGTGTGTGTGTGTGTGTGTGTGTGTGTGTGTGTGTGTGTGTGTGTGTGTGTGTGTGTGTGTGTGTGTGTGTGTGTGTGTGTGTGTGTGTGTGTGTGTGTGTGTGTGTGTGTGTGCGTGTGTGTGTGTGTGTGTGTGTGTGTGTGTGTGTGTGTGTGTGTGTGTGTGTGTGTGTGTGTGTGTGTGTATAAATCAAATCTCAAGGAATGTGTGTGTCAGCTACTTGGGCAGGGACATGAAGCACTGGTTGGATAGAGAGGGTACTGGAGATCTTAGTTTGGCCACTCAGCTGAGATCTCAACCCTATAGTTGTGCCAGTGGAGAGCCTTATTGGGGATCTGGAGAAAGAGGGAGAAACCAGCCCCAGACTGACTGTGATATCTGTGTGCTCTTAAGGAAAATTGTACTTTACTTTGTGTGTGTGTACTTGTCATCCTCCCAGTGTGTACATTCCCCACTGTTGCTAGTGGTGAGGATTGAAGCTCCTTGATTACTGGGCCAGTACAGGGGCATCACAGTGTTATCATTGAAGATGTAAATATCAAAAGTCTTATAATAATCTTTAATCACTATCATAACACCTTCACCTGATTTTTTTATTAGAATGTCTGTTACAGTATTAACATTTGTATCCCAACAGAACTGGTTTCCAGTCATTATTCTTTAACCATGCTTCACAAACAATAACATCAATCATGATAATGTAACACATTTTCCAATAAAAACTTTATTACTAAAGCTCCCAGCATCAACAGCCATCAGAAATACAAAAAAATGTTGCTATCTGTGAAATGTTAAATTTCTGACCTGGCCAAAATCCCATCTTGTGTTAGTCAAATATTGTAACATACCTGCTGCAAAAATTATATTCACTTGTCTTGACAAGTGCACACCATCCTGCCTAGTTACGTGTTCACCCAAAATTAGGCTTGGATGCTCTACACATTTCCATTACTTTAAATTGTTCCATTTTTAAAATATTGGTATTTACCCCAAAAATCTTTTCATTCAAACTGACCTGACTCTCCTTTCTATATGTGATTTGTGAAAATTACATCCTAACACCTGTATAAGCTATGTTATATAAGATGGCTCTAAGTTCCTAACAGTTAGATAGTCCTTGCAGATGTGATCATTTGTACCAACATGAATAAAAATGCTCCATGCTCCCTTATATCATGGCACTCCAAGGCCATTTATCACATCCTGTATATTTGCTCCTGGCAAGCAAAACACTATTCAATGTTCATTATCTTGTCTACAAATGTAAATATAAGTTCCTCTACTAAAGGAATCTCCAATCACCAGTATATAATTTCTGATCAGATTTGAAGATTCTCCAACTTCTAACTTAATAATATCTGTTCTCTCAATTGTTGGAAAAAAAATATCCTCATCACCATTAGTCTTACTAATCCAAATGTTTTCTTTGCTTATTACATTTGCAAGTATATACTTCTCATCTGACTTTGTACTTCCACAGCTTGGGTCATGTTGTCAGCCTCAGTCTTTCTCCTCTTTTTTCTTATAATAATGTTCTTCAATCTCTCCAAGTTAAATTTTGATTTCTTACTTTTCACCTGCTCCTTGCCACTTTTTTCTACATTCTCTGTTAGAAAACTGATACCTCTATCTGTAGATTGAAGGTTTTCTTGTTGAACTATGTTAACTTTCCCTGTAATATATGTGTTATCTAACATTATCTAACTAAGCAGTATCCTTTTTAGTATATATTTTTGCATTATAGACATTAATCAATTTATTTTCTTATTCATTTACTGTGAACTTCTTCTTTGCTTTTTTTCTTTTCTTCTGCATGCTCTGAATCCTCAGACTGCCTGGATACTTGTATTATGAATTCTGAAGTTGTTATTGGCAGTATCATGTTTAATAAAGACTGAGTGATCTTTACTGACAATTAACACTCTCTTTCCTAAATGTGTTCTATTTTCACTTTGCCTAATATTATTTATCTCATCAACCCAGTCATTAATATACATAGCAGCAGTTCTCCAATGGGTGATGAGCAGTTTGGATTCAGATCAGGATGCAGCACGACCAACCTGATGTTTCCAGTGAGACAGATAGTTGAAAAGAAACTAGATATGAGGAAAGAGTCCAACTGGGCATTCCTAGACTTGAAGCAAGCATATGACAAGGTCCTAGGAAAGCTGATTTGGGCAGCCTTGTGATGGTTTAAGGTGCCGGAAACATTGGTAGAAATAATGTAAGCTATGTACAAGAACTCAATGATACAAGTATGAATAGTATTTGGACTCACAGAGGTGTTCCCAGTGGGAGTAGGTGCACATCAGAGTTCTCCTCTGAGCCCAGTGCTGTTCTTACTGGTTATGGACTACATTACCAAACAGGTCAGAGGAGGCAGGTCAATATAGTTGCTGTCTGCAGAAGATGTGGAATTATAGGCAGACTGAACAAAGACTTCAGTAAAGGAAAAGGGAATGGAATGCAAAACTGAAGGTACATGGGATAAAACTGAGTGCAGATTTGTAATAACAGCAATGGGGGAAATCAGAAGAAGGTGAGAACTCAGACAGAAGGGAAAATAAACAAGTTAACAGCTTTGAGTACCTGAAAGGGGTGGTTATGGAGAAGGAAAGTCTGAATGAGGTGGTCAAAGGTAAAATTAGGGGGATTGCAGCCACCTAGTACAGAGTGTCAGTGGCAGTGTATGACAGAAGAATGCCAAAGAAGCTGAATTAAAAGGTGTGCAAAATAGTGGTCTGACTAGTGCTTCTGTATGGTACAGAAACACAGGCAGTAAAGGCAGAGCAGTTGAGGAATCTAGAGTTGATGGAGATGTAATGTCCGAGACAGGTGGTTGGATGGACATTGTGGGATAGATAAATACATGAGGGCATCATAGCAGAATCCTAATTAGCTCCAGTTTGCAGAAAAAGTAAAAGAGAACATATTTTGGTGGTTCAGTCACATGTGCAAGAAAGCAGAACATAATCTGGTGAAGAAGATTTGGGACAGGCAAGTAGAAGGTAAAAGGAAACAAGGGCATCTAGCTAGGAGATGGATGGATTGTGTGAGAGAAGATCTGCAACATTCAAGGAGGAGTGTTGAAAAAGTTAAGAGGGTGATGTTGAATCAAAAGAAATAGAGACAATTAACAGGACACTACAACCCCATGTAGGAAATGGGGAAAGGGGGGGTGATGATGATGATGAGGTGCAATGACAATGTTTTGACTCATTGGCTTTTCAGATAGTCAACGAAAGCAGAGCCATTGCTACTATTTCATTGAATTATGTTGAACTGGGTTTCTTTAAACTTGTATAAGCCTTTTTTGGTCAATTTAAATCTTGTTCAATGCAAAAAGCAGAGGTATATTAAGTGTCTAAAGAAAACATTTATATGTTTTTTTAAGATATTTAGTTATTTTTGATGTGGTCCCTCAAGTATGGCTTCCACATACATGACTGTGTGGCTGCTTGAAAACTGACCATTTTAAATAGCTAATTAACCTCAGACCTTAATGCAGTCTTATCCCAAACTCTGTATTAAATGTGAGTATCATAATGTGCACTGCTGCAGACACATGATGGTCAAAGGCTAGATTACTGTCTATGTATGTCCCCAAATCTCTGACTATTGGGTCAACTCGTAGGGGTGTGCTGTTAACATGATAGTTACTGGGGTGGATGACTTCCCAAAGGATACTGTTATGCATTTCTTGGCATTTAGTTTTAGTCCATGGCTCCAGTTGTTTGTCTGTGCCAACCCTTCCTGGTTCCTTGCATTACAAATATGGGTTAAGGACCAATAACTCTCACATCTTTTTACCTAAAACACTTTTCCCTAGCCATAGTGTCTTAGAACCATCGCAAATAAAGTCAGTAATAGTGTTCTTGACTGTCTGCTGAAAACTGGTGGAAGGGTCCCCTGAAAAAGATGGCAATGGATATAATACATGTGGCAGCAAGTAGAAATTTATCAGCTGGACTTACTGACCCAACAGCAACTAGCTTAGCTTGTTTTATGATCTCCTCATATGTTTTATGTATAGATAGAGGTCAGGTATGACCAATCCATATTCACAGGTATATAGAGCATTTGTGCATTCACAAATAAGGAAACCCCTATAGAAATCTTTGTGAGGGAGTAAAACATACTAAAATGTCTTTTTTTTGCTTGGTTGATACTGGAAAATTGTATCCTGTTAAATGCTTGTAGCTTGATGAAGTGCCATCCTATATCTTCATCTGGATTATAGAGATAAACAAGGACATCCTTACTGTATAAGAGATGTTAACCTCTTTGACTAGTGTTGGATAGCCTTTAATGGATAACTGTCTACCATGAGTTGCATACTGCTCCAGATGTAAAGCAAAATGAATAGAGCAGAGGACACTCTTCCCTTGTCCCATTAGATAGCAAAGAAACATGTGGGCAACCACATTTGCCATTACTGTTGCCAATGAGCTCACATAATGCCAAATAAAAGGTCCAGAAGTTGGCTTGACATTAACAAAACTTATTATAAGCTGCTTATGAAATGGCCATTTGACCCCACTTTGCTGAATATTTTTGTGTATCCAGGCTTACCAGAACCAGTGTATTAACAGAATCTCTAGCATTTTCTAATATAAACAAGGTCCTTATAATTTTGAAATGTTCCCAGTCCCCCACAAATTCACATTAATCAAGTCTCATTAGATGTGAGATATGTTTGACTAGTGTTACAACTATAATGGCAGTGAATACTTTATATTCACAGTTCAAAAATGGTACAGACCAGTATGGAGCTAGCAGCTCTAGTTCTTTTTCTTACAATGGACTCACCACCTCCAAATCCATTTTTTAAGAGTCAGGGACTCTGGTAGCCCATATGACATTATTAAAAATTTAGTTAAGAATTTAACTACGGTATCTCTACTCTGGATCCAAAAAGTTAGATTGGTTGACTTTTCAAGGTTACTTCAATCTCCTGTTGAGATACTGAGAACACTAGATTAGTAGCTTTGGCTTCTATGACCTTAGCAAGGTACACTTGTGGATGATAATAGTGATGATGATGATGATGATGATGATGATGATGAAGATGACGATTGTGTGAATCAGTTAATTGTTGCATCGTCTGCTCTGCCCTGCTAATGTAATGTTCCAAACAGAGTCTGAAAACTGGAATATTGCAAATTTATACAGCCAACAAAATACATAAATAAACAATTGGATATGTAGATAAATTAATTGAATATGTCACTGGCATACAAAACTTTTCCTGCATATTTGGACTAGTGCAAACAATAGTCTCATAAATGCCTGAGGTCAAGAGTACAGTTCAGGGACAAGCAGCCAGTGATTCTGATACCAGCACCAGCTGGGTCCGGCAGAAATACCATGGTTCCAATAAGTAGTTGCCACAATCTAAATAGCTGTTTGGCAGTGAGGGAAAACCCTTCTACCTAGAGTATGTGTGCATTCAATTTATTTAAGTATTTTGCTTGTTATATATATTTCACTCCACACAGCTGTTTTTAACGGTGACCAAGGAACATTGTTCTGCATTGTTACTTCTAGGAGGCCATGCAATATGCATGTGAAAGTTATAAGAATCGTTCCTAGGACAATGGGATGCAGCTAATTTACAGTTCATTGATCTTCAACCATCTTGTCAACAATCTCTGTAGCAAATGTTGTAGTAATTGTTTTAGTCCATCAACAACAGCAGTGCCCAAAACAGCAGATTTAATGTAGGCTGCACAACACATGTCACTCTATTGAAACCACATAATTGCAAAAACGCAAGGATTCTAAAACATTACATTAACAGAGCTCTGTAAAGAATTTTCAGAACTCTCACATCACATCTGTGGTGTCACATAAAATCCTTTCCTCTTCACTTTCCATAAATATTCCATTTTTTTAAATAAACCATCATCATCATCATTGTTTCTCTTTTTATATTTAGCATGTTATTATTATCTATTGTACAGTTATTTAACTATAGATCTGTCTGTCATGTGCCACAGAAATATAAAGTCAGTAGTCAATCACAACTTTCATTCAAAATGGAATTGGTAGAGCATAACAGGTACAACTAACACTAGGTAAGACTGCAATCCAAATTGTAGCTTGCTACAGATCCCCCACCATGCCCCAAGATTCTCACGGCACCTTTCTAAACATACTGGAAAATATTGAGATAGAACCAAACACCCTAATACTGGGTGATTTTAACTACCCTGCCATTAACTGGGAAAACTACTCATGTACCAACACCTTTGCCCAATGGTTCTTGGAATTCATAAATTCCAACGCCCTGGATCAACTAATCCATAGTCCCACCAGGGACTCCAGTATCCTAGACCTGGTCATTACCAACATGGGAAAATGATGCTCCACACCTATGGTCACCCCCTCGTTAGTCAGGTCTGACAATAAGCTAAACATCCACATCCCACCCCCACCTCCCAGTAAGGAAACCTCCATAAAAACTTCTCCAAAGCCAGCTTCATGCTACTCAAGTCAGAAGTGACAAACTTCATGACACCCATGCAGATGGGAACTAAAAGTTCAACTGCTGAATCCTACACTAAGGCACTGTATGAGCCCATCCACTCATGCATGAATTGTGCCATCCCAAATAGAACCAAGATGCTCTCATCCAAAAAAAGGAAGCTAATCTGGTGGTCCCCTGCCATAAATAAATGTTACAACAAAAGGAAGAAACTGTTGCAGAAAAGAGGAAAATCCCAGGATGCAAAAAACTCCCTTACCAGCCTCAGTAAGAACTACTGTGGTGGTGGTGCTGTGGTAGCATTGTCGCCTCATAGCAAGACATTGTCCCATTCAATTCTCAGCTAGAGCGTCTTCTGTGTGGAGGCATACGTGAATGGGGCATGTCTTCATTGAAGGTTGTGCATCAGGGCTGGTAACCCGGTACGTAAAAATCCACTACCAATCATTAGCGGACCAGAGTTCCGCTGTGGTGACCTCTAACCTGAAAAAGCCGAAAGACACAAACAAACAAACCAGCCTCAGTAAGAAACTGGATCCCTCATAAAATCCTCCAAAGCTAGTTATGAAAATAAAATTGCCAAAGATTCCAAAGACAACCACAAGGCATTCTATAACTATGTAAAGAATCTAAATGGCAATGCTCAGATCTGCTCTGAGCTAAAACAGAATGGCATTAAATATACTGATCCCAAGGATATTGCCAATATCCTGGCAAATTGATTCAGTGCCAACTTCACCCCCCCTCTCACCCCCTAAATGGCTCATCTCAATACCGGAAGATCCAAAGCTAAGAATACAGCATCCATGGGATCAGATGACATCCCAGGCTGTGTACTACATGAACTACAATATGTATTGGCACCTCACCTAAGTGTCATGTTTAATCATAGCCTCACCTCAGGTTTCGTGCTCACTGAGTGGCGCAGAGCTACAGTTATCCCACTCCACAAGGGGGGATCCACCTTAGATCCCAGAAACTACTGTCCCATCTGATGAGCCTTATCTGCAAGGCCATGGAGTGTATTATCATGGAACTTATAAACAAAGACATTGGCAACCTTCAAACACTGGACCCCACCCAGTTTGTGTTCATGAAGGTCTGAGCTTGTCTCCTGAACCTGACTGACTTCTTTGAATCATTCTCCAGAGCCATGGACAAGGGTAAGGTGGTTCACACAGCTAACCTAGACCTTGCCAAGGCCTTTGACACCATCCCCCACTCTGGAATCATATATAAACTTACTAAGCTGGGCATTACTCCCTACGTCACCCAATGGGTTGCTAACTGGCTTACTGATAGAACCCGCACTGTAAAAGTAGCCTACTCCAAATCCAGCTCCAGACAAGTGACAAGTGGAGTACCTCAGGGTTCATTCCTGGGACCGCTCTTGTTTAGCATCTACTTCTCTGAAGTACAGGCCAACACTAAGGGACTCTGGCTAACAAAGTTCGCAGATGACTGCAAACTGGGAGCCATTATTGAATCCCCAAAGGATGTGGATACTCTAAAAAAGGGCCTTACAGAAACAGATGCTTGGTGCCAGAGCCATGGGCTCAAGCTCAATGCCAAGAAATGTATAGTTATCTCCTTTGGGAAAAAAACAAGTACCTGTGAATTACCATATAGGTGGCAGTACACTAAACACCAAAAGTGTGATAAGAGACTTAGGGACACAGGTGGACAGTGGTCTCACCTTCGATAACCACATCGCCACAACAGTCAGTAAATCCTTCTATGTGGCACACATCATCACTAAGGGCTTTTCATCCAGAAAAAAGGAGGTCATTGTCCCACTGTACTCATCCCTCATTAGACCCATTATAGAATACAATGCCCCATTTAATATGTACCTCTCAAGACATCTGCAACAACTGGAAAGGCCACAGAAATACCTCACTAAAAGAATCACAGGCCTAAAGCAGATGCCCTACGCTGACCACCTTAATAAACTCTAGCTATACTCTGTCACATATTGTCTACTCAGAGGCGATCTCTGCTTAACATAGAAGGCCATGTCAAACCCAGAGCTGTTGGACATGCTATACTTAAAGAAATCCCAATCCCTCAGAGCCACACGCTCCAGGGATCTAAACCTTGTCATCAAAATAAACAAAACATGCTGGAGGGATAGGTTCCTGACCCAGAGACTCCCCAGACTCTGGAATAGATTGCCCATACATGTCAAGCAGAGTGCCTCTTTGGCCCTCTTCAAAAGGAACCTTGACGATTGGATAGGAGAAAGGAAATTCACCCCGGGGATCATGTCAGTCGCCCTGCTAGACAGGATCCAGAGAAGTAAACAGTGTAGGAAGAAATAGCCAGGGAATTATTATGGCTAGGCTTGTATAGGCCCTAAGGCTGATAGCCTAGCACCAACCTATGAACCTATGAACTTATGAACTGTATCATAAGCATAACCTATATAGTCCTGGGGTGGCGCCCATGCCCCTTATGGATGGAGGCAGTCAGTAAAATTGTCAAAACCTTGTTGCTGACCCTTGTTATCTTTCCCATAGGGATAGAAAATTGTGTATAATCTGGGTAAAACTTCTTAGGCTTGTAAGGGTTCTTGAGACATTAATCTGGTAAATTCCTATGAACCTATGAACCTCTATAGTGGCATAGGATAATGTTTAATGAATGGCTTAGTGGTTTAAGACAGCAGGCTGTAAATGAATTTAGATAATGAGCAGAATCTACACTGATACTCTATTGGAGCATGAACATCCTCCAAAAGGGTTTTAAGTTGTAGAATCATAAACATGGGCAACTGACGATATGCCAGAATAAAAAAAAAAAAAAAAAAAAAAAAAAACAGGTTTATTATAAGTAACAAAGGAAGATGCTTTCACACTCAAAGGCACTTGATTAGACTGTGAAAGCACTTGCCTTCATTATTTATAATAAAGTTTCTTTCACCCTGCACATGACCAGTAGCTCATATTTTTGGACTGCATTTTTATGCTTGGATTGTTGTTTACCTTTCTTCCTGGATTTATCATCCAGTAAACAAACAAGTTTGACGCTTTTTGGCAGTATATTAAACTGCTATGAAATATGGACTGAAAAAAGAAAGCAATCACCATCTGTATTACAATTGTTAAATAAAATTTGCTGTTTAGTTACTGAAAAATAAAATGTAAATAAAAAAAACTAAAAATAAATTAAAGTAAAAAAAATGAACTAGAAAAAGTAACTGCAGCAACAGTTACAAAAACGTGTCATTTTACTTTTCCTTCACTAAATGCTTCTTAAAAAGCTACATTTGATGAATTAGAAAAATATAGAAAAAGCGATTCAATTGTGTGTGTGTCTGTGTGTGTATGTGTGTGCGCGTGTGCGTGTGTGTGTGTGTGTGTGTGTGTGTGTGTGTGTGTGTGTGAGAGACAGAGGCAGAGAAAGAAGACAGAGAGAGGCTGATAGTACATGCGAGAGAGAGAGATAGAGAGAGACAACCCATACCTCTCAACGTCTTTGCTTAAGAATTCTAGATAATCCTAAATGATTCACTAAAAAAAAAAAAAGTTTCTGTAATTGCTGCATACATGTGGGTGTGTGTGTGCGTGCATGTGTGTGTGTGTGTGTGTGTGTGTGTGTGTGTGTGTGTGTGTGTGTGTGTGTGTGTGTGTGTGTGTGTGTGTGCATTTCTATGTATATGTGTATGTCTGCCTGTCTGTGCATGTATGAATGTGTATTTAAATCCCTCTAATGCTGTAGCAACTTTGAAACACTAGGTGGAGAAACTATTTAATATCAAAGATATAAAGCGTCTATTTTTCTTCTTCTTTTGGCTTTTCCCGGTTAAGGGTCACCACAGCGGAACTCCGGTCCGCTAATGATTGGCAGTAATTTTTTACGGTGCCAAGGTGCCAGCCCGATGCCCAACCTTCAATGAAGACATGCCCATTCACGCATGTCTTTCGAATGCCACTTAACCACAGGGAGGACATGCAGACTCCACACAGAAGGCGCTCCAGCAGTGAATCGAACGGGAAAACCTCTTGCTGTGAGGAGAACCTCTTGCTGTCAGAAAAAAAAAAAAAGCAAGTACGAGTCAATTTAACATATCATTTTCTAAGCACTACAATGCCTTTGAGGATGGACATTTTATAGAAGAAATAATAGCCATTCCACAAGTGGAGTAGCCACATAATACCCATATGTGGTTTGTTATTTCCTTAATAATGCACACACATGTCCTGTTAGGCTTTGGTTTCATTCCAGCCTGTGCAAAGGAATTTTGTGTAATTCTGTAGAAAACATAACCAGATCAGCATTTTCAGGTCACCTCATGAAAAGGAGACTTAATCCTTGTGTTGTAACTGAATAATAAAATTTAAAAAAATGAAGATTTTAATAGGATATGGAAATCCACTCTACTTTATTGATTTTTGGACATAACCTTTCTTGCTTTTTTTCAAGTTAAGTTTTGCTAATATTTTTGATCTATAAAACCATAATGATTAAAAGAACAACTCTAGGTCTTACATTGCAACATGCTGCTCATTTACCTATAAACACAGGAATGACTGCTACTGTGGTGCCTTTACCCTTTGAAACATGTCTTGGCAGATGAACTCCTAACAAAATATCTGTATGCAACACCCAGTACCCTCTTTGAAATATGGCCCATTTATAATACTACTGAAATGAGAGCTGATACATTATATTTTTTGTAAAAGTATTCAGCTCTCTATGAGTGGCTCAGTGGTATAGTGGTTAGCATTGCCACTTCACAGCAAGGTTACCTGGTTCAATTCTCAGCTCAGGTGCCTTCTGTGTGGAGTCTGCATGTCTTCCCTACATTCATGTTGGTTTCCTCCCGCATTCCAAAGACATGTAGAGAGTGAATTGGACACTCTAAATTAGCCCAAGGTGTGTGTGTGTGGAAAGAAAAAATCACAAAAGGATGCAAGAGACTATGCTAATGGTAGACCACTTATTGCACAAAAATCTGTTAAATTTTCTGAGACTGTTGATTAAACCTGGGCCAAGGGGAAGAGGAAAAGAACCAAGTTTATTCTTAAAAAAATCTGACAACATTCCAGAAACATTGGCTGAGTATTCTTCTTCAGCCAGGGGAAACTGATGTTGAGGGTGTAAATAATTCTCGGTTGGCTAAAAAGAAGAATGTAGTTAACCCTTTGGAATTAGGAGAAGAGCTAGCCGTAAACACTCCAAAATATATAGATGCTTTATTATGGGTGATAGTCTTGAACTGGGATGCAATTCCAATGTGCACAATATTTCTTCTTTTCCGTTGCCTCAGTCAGAAGTTGATTTATTAAATAAAGGTTTAAATTTTGTTCCTACTTCTTCTGTTTCAGAAGCCATTTTTAAGGATGCCCTGACATTGTGTATACAGCTTAATTTAAAGCTGTTTTTTTACACAAAGGGTGTGTCAGATCATGGAGAATTTAAATTTAAATCTTCTAATTTTGTACCCCCCCCATGAATAAACATGTGACAGCTTTTCAGCAAAGTGTTTTAAAAGATTTACATTTTAACTTCCATACCAGCAGGACTGTACGACATAACCTATCCAAGGTTGAACAACAGACCTTAATAAATTTTAAGGACAATAAAAATGTGGTTATTAATACAGCAGACAAAGGTGCGGCTGTGATGGTTTGGGATTGGACCATGTAACTGTTGGAAGCATATAAACAACTTTCTGACAATAGCTTTTATCAAAAAATGGTCCTAGACCCCACTTTGAAGTTTAAACACAATCCCCAGGATTTACTAATCTTCCGTGCAAGAATAAGTTATTCCTGCACGGAAATTACCGTTTAAGTGCAGCATGGCAGTGCGCCATACATATTTATGAAGGTGCACTGCCTGTGCTCCTAAACTAACACAGAGCCATGGATGAGTGCAGGGGGGGTGTCTGAGAGCAGAGCTCTCACAATATTCATGCCCCTGCACTCAAGAATTGCCGTTCAGCAATTAAAATGAGCGAGAACGCTCATAACACCCCAAACACATCAGAACAGCTGTAAAATGTACAGATGCATGCAAGAATCCACAGCAATATGTTAAATCTGTCCCTCCATTTGTCCCTCCATTATTTCAGTGTTTATCCAGAGTTTGCACATGAAGAGGTTGAGAGGTATGCCCACCGTGAAGCAGAAAGCTAACAAAATAACAGGTGTAGCAGTAGCAGGGTTACTTGTAAAGGGTATTGATAAAAGAACACTACAAGATTTTTTTTTATAAAAGCGATAAAGTTTAACCATAGCTGCATGTGTGTGTCCATTGCTAAGCTATGCATAGTCCAGCTTAAACAGCACAAGACATTAAATAGCAAGATTCATTCAATGGATGGCTTATTGCTATAGTGTAGTGGTTAGTGCATATGCATTGCGAGCAGTCATTTCCGGTTTGATCCTCACTATAGCAAATTTCCATTTTACATGTGAAAGGAAGTCATAAATAATTATTTTGTGTATAACCTACTAAATAACATATATTTGTGAACTGGAGTACTGCATTAACTCCAGATGTGAGGTGTCATTGTAATAAAGTGGTGAAATCCTCCGATAACACAAGTGCCCCATACAGTATACTTACACATGAATCAGGGATACTAAACACATTTATGATATGTAATGAATGATAAATCAATGCCATACAGCAAACAGTGTGTAAAATTTAAAATAAGCAACACTAAGCATTGCACACCTCTTTCCTATCACCCCTTTTTCTTGCTTTTTAAAGAAATGATCATGTGGGCAAGCAGGAGTAAGCACTTTTAAGCAGTACTAAGTGGGTTTAAGACTATTTGTGCAGGGGTAAGCAATGCCTACACAGAATAAGCAATTTTGAGGCTTATTCTCTGTAAGCATATTTACCTGGTAGTTAGCATTGCTTACCTTCATGCTAATCCACTTACAACTGCTTAAAAGTGCCTTAGTCACCCTGTATCCAACAGCCCTTGTTCTGCCCAGCCACAAAATAATCAGCCTTTGCAAGTTTCAAAACCAGGACCCTGCACACCATAGCCACAGTGATTTACAACTACACCATATCAGCTGCACATAAAATCACGGTATAATCAAACAGATCCTCACTACAGCAAAATCACATTTTACATGTGAAAGGAATTTATAAACACTTTTTTTGATGTATAACCTACTAAATAACATATATTTGTGGACTGGAGTACTGCATTAAGTCCAGAAGTGAGGTGTCATTGTAATAAAGTGGTGAAATCCCCCGATAAACACAAGTACCCCATACAGTGTACGTACACATGAATCACAGATACTAAACAAATTTATAACATATAATGAATGATAAATCAATGCCAAACAGCAAATAGTGTGCAAAATAAAAATAAGCAACGCTAAGCATTGCACATCTCTGCTTAACAGGTGTAAGCAGTTCATAGCCCAGCTAAATAGATTTGCCCATTGGTATGCCCCTTTAAGCAATGCCAACCTTTGGCAAGCAGGTTTGCCCATAGCTTAGCATTTTCAAAACTGTCCAATCACTGCAAAGTGCAGGAAATCAGCCCTATTTAAACCCCACAGGCAGGAATACATCTTATAACTGGTTGCAGCTTCCTCCTGTAGGCACAATGGCAATTGTTGGAGAAGGATTGCGCTTCCAAGTGCAGCACTGGGGCACCCAGGAGTCTAAGATCATGGCAGGACTCCTGGTAAAAGACCATGAAGAGAGACTGCTGCAGGGCCAGTACCTGGGTTCCTAATATAAAGTGGAAGCCTGGGACCATCTCCCTGTGACCTCACCAGTGCCACTGGTATCCCTCAAACTGGTGAGCAGGTCAGGCATCACTATGCCGACCTGAAACAGAGGGAGTTCTTGGATCAGTGGATCCAAGAAGCTAGGCAGGGTGATGTCCCAGCAGTGTGTAAGTACTCTTTCTACTTACTATTTAATAATTGCCTAGCTCGTGTATATTATGGATAGGTGTGGCTAAATATTCCTTTATGTCTCTGACAGCTGCAGCGGAGTGAGCTGTGAATCAGGAAGCCCATGCGTATAGGCTGCAAAGGCTGAGTCGTGAGGCAGGTTAGTAATAATCTTGTATGTACTGTCATAAGAAATAAATCTAAAAGTAATAGAAAGTTAATTGCCAGTATAAAACCTGTATTGTGTATGCGATGTACTGAATAAACCAGACAATATGGCAGGAGGAGTCTCATATAGATTGTATGTAAATATAAGGGTAACAGCCTGGCAATAAAGCTCTAACTCCTGGACTGCTTGTGTTTACTCTGGTGTCATATGGTAATGTAGTGGTGCATTCTCTTAATAGAACTGTTGTATTAAGCACTGTTACCCACACTGTGCTACATAAATAAAATGTGTAGGAATGTCTGTATACGACTGTTGTAATCACAAGGTCATATTGTACAGGAGGGAGACTTAGAGAGAAAACAGTGAAAAATGCACAACACAAGACAAATAACACACTCTACTGTGACATCCGCTGCTGCATTTTTAGCACAAACAGCCATGGTTCAAATCCTGGGAGTGGTAGTAAGCTATATGCATAATCATACCCCTCAACTGTACAGATTTTTTCAGAAAGGTCAGATAATTGGCTTAAATTTTCTGCCTGTCACCCTGTCCCCCTGGCAAATCAGTGGGATGATCCCAGAAGTCCAGAAGTTTAGACAGCAAATAATGACATATGGTTGTCAGATATCATAACCTTCAGAAAAATATCTATAAGAACAAACCTGTCACTCTAGCAACTCACCAAAATGTTATGAGAGTAATATGCAAATGCTGTCTCATCTCTATCCCCATGTTGTGAAGCTATGACCAGAGTGTGTGCAGTAACAGAGTGAGACGTATGTGCATAATAATAATGTGGAATCTGGTAATATGTGTGGCAACATTCAGGTAGTATTAACAAACATTCCCTCCACAGGTCTGTCAGATAAGAAAACTGTGCCTGGAAATAAAAGATTGAAATCCTGGACTGGTACTGTTTAGTCTGGTATTGTATGGCATTGTTAGTGTTGCAGTTTCTCTGAATAATAATGTATTAGTCATCACTGTCACCCACACTGTGCTACATAATAAAAATTAGGAAAACCTGTATAAGACTGTTGTAATTAGAAGGTCAGATTGTAAAACCATGGGAGACTTAATAGACAGAAAACAGTGAAGTGATACACAGCAATATGTAAATCGCACACTCGACTGTGATGTACACTGTTTTATTTTTAGCAGACACGGCCATGGTTCAAATTCTGGGAGTGGTAGTAAGCTGTATGCATAATCATACCCCTCAACTGTACAGATTTGCTCAGAATGTCCAGATAATTGGCCCATATCTGCTGCCTGTTACCCTGTTCCCCTGGCAAATCAGTGTGATGATCTTGGAAATTTTAAAGAAATATAACTGATTGTCAGACCTGTAAATATTCAGAAAATCTATATGAAAACAAACCTGTCATTGTAACAACTCACCAAAAGTTTATGAGGAAAATTGTCAAAATATGTCCCAGTTCCACCTGCATGTTGTCAAGCTTTGACCAGAGTGTGTGCAATAACAGATTCAGAGGTATGTGCATAACATCAACCTGGAATCTGGGAATATGAGTAGAAACAGTCAGGTAGTGTTAACAAACAATACCTCCACAGGTATACCAGGTAGGACATGTATACTGTAGGTAAAACACAGTTCACAAATATACTTGTCTACAAACATATCAATGTCCAAACTAAGGCCATAGGGTAGTGTAATAATACCTGTAAGGTACAGATTACAGCAGTGACTAAGAAAGTTGTGAGAACTACAGGCATATACAATTTGTTAATTGACACCCCTCCCCCCCCACCATATCTGCAACAATAATCTAAATACAGAACTCAGTGGGTATGTGTACAATTAAATCTCCTGTTGGGACATATGTCACATTGTTTGATAAATATTGAAATGTGTTTCTATGCATGTGCCATGTTGAAATACTCCCACATTGGTGGCATTTTGCCATTAATGTAACTTGCATGCTGTTATAATGGCCACTGTGGTTCCATATATGTATGTGTACTCTTTGCTATGCAACTGTTCCATATCTGGTGTTTTGGGTTAATGGAAATATCTATGCATGCTATTATACCTAATCCTGGAATGTCGTGACTATTACTAACCCACATATGTTTTAAAATTGCAACACCGTAGCACATTTAGGAAGGCCAGTCTCAGCGGACCCACCTCTCCCACCTCATCTGGCCAAGGCACCAAGCACCAGCATGTCTGGGACCCACCCCGGGACCTCCTTGTCTGCTGGTCCTGCACCACCTTTGGGTGGAATCGCCTCAGGGGATGGTACTTGCCCCACCTGGGAGCAGGTGCGGACAAGAAACTGTCACCCATCGTCAGGTCCGAGGTCTGGTGTGTAGTGAGCTCCACAGGGAGTTTAGAGATCTGCTATGCCTGCTTGAGGGCCACATGTCACATTTAAAGGGTCAAACTTCCCCTCCTACCCAGCCCCCAGCTCAGCCATCTTTGGGGCCGTGAAGGTGCAGTGATGACTGCCCATGGGTGGGGATGTCAGTCCCACTGTTTCCATTTGGGGACTCATGGGCTTCCGACTTCCAAACACCCCTCCCCATCCAAGGTATTTACCCCCCGCATGTGTCATATACTGCCCCTGTATGCTGTCTTGTCTGCCTTGTCTGTCATACTATCCAACCTACCTCCCCAAATATACTTACTATCCTTCCTCAACATCCCACTCTCACCTTAAAAAAAGAAAAAAAAATTTCACCCCATACATAGCTGTCCATGTCACACACATGTCCACTGGACATATGTAATCTGGTGTAATTGGCTTCACAACATATTATTGTTTTCCTTACCCCTCTCTCAGGGGTTTGAGTGTCCAAATGTACCTCCAAATTCAGTGTATATGCATAGCTGTTGCAGTAGAAGAAATGGGCAGCTATGGACCTTCCCTACACCCGTCCTGCATATCCCTAGCTATTTTCCCTATTTTCTTTCCCTCTTTGTGCCCCTTTTTCACCACTTTCCTATCACCCCTTTTTCTTTTCTTTTAAAGAAATTAGCACGGGGGTAAGCAGGAATAAACACTTTTAAGCAGTAGTAAATGGGTTTAAGACTGTTTGCGTGGGGATAAGCAATGTGCACGCAGAATAAGCAATTTTGAGGCTAACGCTCTGTAAACATATTTAACCGGAAGTTAGCACTGCTTACCATCGCTCAAACCCATGCAAACCTACTTTCAACTGCTTCAAATTGCCTTAATCACTCTGTCTCTAACAGCCCCTGCTCTGTCCAGCAACAAAATAAACAGCTCCTTCAAGTCTCAAACCCCAGACACTGCCCACTACAGCCAAAGGGATTTACCACTAAGCCATGTCAGATACAAATAAAGCTGATGTTTTCTCAAACATATCATCCAGCATAGTCATTCAACAGTATAGGAAATGTATTTATATATGTAGATGCGTCTAGATATATATATATATATATATATATATATATATATATATATATATATATATATATGTTTTCTACATATATATATATATATATATATATATATATATATATATATATATATATATATATATATATATATATATATATATATATATATATATATATATATATGTTTATATATATATAAATATATATATGTGTGGGTTTGTGTGTGTGAGTGTGTGTGTAAAAAGATATATATATATACATATATATATATATATATATATATATATATATATATATATATATGTATATACATATTTAGATAGATAGACAGATAGACAGACAGACAGACAGACAGACAGACAGACAGACAGACAGATAGATAGATAGATAGATAGATAGATAGATAGATAGATAGATAGATAGATAGATAAAAAAACACAACAAATGCATATATGACCAAAAGCACCGTTAATGGCAGTGAGGTGGTCCAATTTAAGTACCTCTTACAATTATTGATATCATCCCCTCCTACACAGCTGAACAGATCTTCCTTACAACACAATACCAACACTTGCAAGTTTCATACCCAGGATCCTACACAACATAGCCACAAGAAGTTAACAGTAATCCATCTCACCTGTACGATGCCAGGATGATATCAATAAGATATCATGCAGAACAGTCTGTCTACCATAGGGAATGTACAATGTGGAAGCAGTAAACATTCCAATGATACATATACACACACACACACACACACATATATATGTGTATATATATATATATATATATATATATATATATATATATATATATATATATATATATATATATATAGATACACACACATGTATATATATATATATATATATATATATATATATATATATATATATTACTATGTATAGATATGTATAGGAAGATGCATATTTAGAGGGTGCACAGCATATTGAACAGCTAGTATTCCTAGAGTTGCCACCTTTTAAAATGGACAGTGATTCTCCCATACAAAAAACAATTATTGCATGAAACATATGTCCACAGAGAAATCAAGGCATATTAGGGTATCTAGGAATGAAAATAATTTGGCATATCGCAAAATTGATTTTGCCTTAAAGGACATACTAGAGGATGATCTCATTAATCAGGACATTTTTAAGTATCTTAATACAGAAAAGCCAAAAATACCATCGATCTTTGGGATCCCCAAGGTGTGCAAAAACCTTAAGGATCCCCCCATGAGTCAAATTGTGGCAGCTAATGGGTCCAAAACCTACCCCCTGGCTAAATACCTGGACCTGAAGTTAAAGAACATTTGGACTAGTGCGGGGGGAATACTTATGGTCTCATGGGAATTTCTAAGAAGCATTAAAAAGGAACTGTATTCTGATTCACTTATTTTTGTACCATTCAATATACAGGACCTGTTTAATGTGATCCCACACAAAGTTGGCATGGAATGGTTCCAAGAGGCAATTAACAAACGTGGGAATTTTGATCATAACACTTTTTTTAGTGTACACAGAATTAATATATCTAGTTTTGGGGCACAACTTCTTGTTTTTTGAAGGTGAGTTTTTCAAACAGATCCAGGAGGTAGCGATGGGGGCATGTCGTTCCCCCACCTACGCAAATATTGTACTCATGGTTTTGGAAGGGAAGTTTTGTTTTTCATTCAGAGTATGCCCAGTACTGGTTTTATTACAAATGGTACCTTGATGACATTTGTCTTTTCTGGGTGGGGACCGAAGTCAAACATATGGAATTTATACAATATTTGAATCAAACTACTGAGTTTTTAAGGTTCACTCATTACATTTCCCATCACAAGATGAATTTTTTGGATGTTATTATAAAAAAGATGTAGAATTGCAGGAATTTGAATCAGTGGTGTACAGAAGGAAACCTTTTCTAACACTTACTTGTATTTCACTAGCTCACATCCTTTTAAACAGAAGAAAAGTATTTTTAAGGGTCAATTCATTCGTAGATGTAGAATGACTACCAATGATGTGGATTATGAGCGTGAAAGTGTTAAAGTAAGAGATATATTCCTTGCTAGAAAATATCCCAGGGGGTTAGTTGAGGAGGTCATGGCAGAGGTGAAGGAAGGAAGATCTGGCAGATTCAGTCCCATTTTAGGTTGTGACAGGGTGGACATACACTCTGGACAGAATCATTCAATGGATACCAATCTGACATGGAAACAGACTATAGGTGACTGAGGGGAAGGAACATTTAACAGAAATTTTGCTATGTATTATAATCAGTATACCACTAATATTAGAGACATTATTTCTAAACATTGGGACAAGTGTGGTTGCTACTCCAAATTGGAGGTGATGTTTAGAACTCCATTAAGGTTTCCATACAAAAATAGTAGGAATTTGAAGAAACTTTTGGAATGGAACAAAAAGCAGGCCCACAGGAAAAGATAATCACTTATAAATGTGGAGCATGTGCCCAGTGTCCATATATATTAAATCAAGAATTTGTGTGTATCCCTGATAGAGATTATATTGTCAAGGGTAATAGTTTTTCTAACTGCTGCAGTGAAGGTGTGATTTATTTGGCTATGTGTAAACAATGCACATCATTTTACGTAGGAAAACCTACCCACAAATTGAAAAGAAGGATCTATGAGCACCTAAATGCTATTAGAATGCAAAATTATAATAATGCACTTTATAAACATACTCTGTTATGCACACAGGCCAAATGTTTTTTTTTGTCCTAGAGAATGTAGAGCAGGATCCAAATAGGATTGAGGTTAGGGAGTTATATTGGCAATTGATATTAGACGCCAATAGGTACCCTGGGGATTAATGAACAGGTCTGATTCTCAGCTAGAGCGTCTTCTGCATGGAGACATGCGTGAATGGGTATACCTTCGTTGAAGGTTGTGCATCAGGGCTGGTAACTCGGCATGTAAAAATCAACTACCAATCATTAGCGGACCAGAGTTCCGCTGTGGTGACCCCTAACCGGGAAAAGCCGAAAGAAGACTACTTATCCATTGCACCTATTCTCAGAATGAGAGCTGCCAAATTGTAACTGGAGGTGAGGTTTCTCACCACTGGATGGCAGTATTATATTCATTTTAGATTTACTTGTTCAAGTATATTATATAAATTAATATTAGATTTTTTTTATTTATACTATTTTAATGTATTTATACACGTATTTATATAAGTGTTTTTATATATATATATATATATATATATATATATATATATATATATATATATATATATATATATATATATATATATATATATATATATATATATATATATTATATATATATATATCAGTTTACTAGCATTTGAATATGAATTTTAAAAAATGTTTTAGCTTATCTTTCAGGGGTTAGGTCTGATTTGTTTTTATTCTTATTTGGGGTTGAATTAATTGTGTTATTATATTATTATGTTATTAAATAATTATTCAATTTAAGGGATTATGGGGGCATAAAAAGGAAATTAAGAGCTTGTTACACATTTCTTTACATCTAATGAAGTCCTTGTTGGATGAAAACACTGTGGAGAGTGTTGCATTTACGTGTATTCGCTGAATAAATAGCTGTTCATTCTGAACTATTGTGGACATTGAGATTTTGTCAGCCTCCTGGTGGTGCCTGATTTTATGTTTGTTGGTTTGTGGTAAATTCAGGCACCTTGCCTCATTTGTTATCATGTGTATATATATTATCTATCTATATATATATATATATATATATATATATATATATATATATATATATATATATAGAGAGAGAGAGAGAGAGAGAGAGATAAAAGAATACAACAAATACATATATGACCAAAGGCACCGCTAATGGGGGTAAGGGGGCCCAGTTTAAGTACCTGTTGTAATTATTGATATCATCCCCTCCTACCACAGCTGAACAGACCTGCCTTGCAATACAGTACCAACACCTGCAAGTTTTATACACACGGACCCTACGCAACATAGCCAGAAGAAGTTAATAGTAATCCATCTCACCTGTACGATGCCAGGATGATATCAATAAGATATCATGCAGAAAAGTCTGTCTACCATAGGGAATGTACAATGTGGAAGCAGTAAACATTCCAATGGTACATACACACACACACACACACACACACACACACACACACACACACACACACACACACACACACACACACACACACACACACACACACACACACACACACACACACACACACACACACACACACACACGCACATATCTATATATATATATATATATATATATATATATATATATATATCTTACTACGTATAGATATGTATAGGAAGATACATATTTAGTGGGTGCACAGCAAATTGAACAGCCAGTATTCCTACAGTTGTCACCTTTTAAAATGGACAGTGTTTGATTCTTTCATACTTATTGCATGAAACATATACCCACAGAGAGGTCAAAGGTATGACACCACACACAGGTTTGCATACATAAGACATTTTATTTGTGTACTATTTCAGTTGTACATGTCATTTCATATAGCAGTTAGGTGTTAGAAATACATACTAACTGAGTAATGCAACTCTGAAGCAAAACATTTTATACAGTAATCTGAAAGCATAACATATGTTGCTGTCCAGGCCAATCCCTTCAAGTTAGTACAACAGTAAAGAAACACTGGCCCGGAAGGTAAGACTCAATCAACACTAATTAATGCAGATGTAGTTCAGCAGCCTCCAGTTACACTCTGTACTCAACCCCTAGGGGGAAAATAATTAAGTTGTCTCAATGAAAATGTATCTGTTACATAACAATGCTTAACTTAAAACATCACTATCACACTGACAAACAGAACTGCCTGTAAGACAGTAAGCACTAGCCCACCAATGTTCCCAAGGTGAAATGTATGAAAATGTACAGCCATATACCTTAAGGTGTCTTACTACTGATATCCCCTCATGCTGTAACAGCCTAGTTATAAATGGTGCATACCCCTCCCTTCCTCATAGAATGACTTACATGATCATATAACAGTGTTACATACACTGACCTCTGGACTGCACAAGGGCACACACATTTTGTCCAGCTGTAGCCCACATATATATGGACCCTACCCCACAATATGTGTGGGGACCACAACATCACTAGCATAGTGGCAGGAATGGCAGCACGACATAATCATAGGCCACTACTTAACCTTTTACTGCATGACATATGGACAAAGCCTGGTATATAGGTGGTGGACAGAGGCTGGAACACAGGGCCATATTTGCAATATTGTTGTTATACACTGTGAAAGTTGCTGGTGTTACATGATTGTTTACAACATACCCTTATTCAGGAATATGAAATCAGAAACACAAATGGATGTAGCCATGTACTGATTGCACTCAACTCACACAATGCCAGTGATATATCTGTGACAAGACCTGTGTGGTGAACAGACAAAACATAACAGCCAATCCTCTGGCCATCATGTGGCTAGGCCCACAGTTGAGAGCTATGCAGACAGACTGCATTCCATGCTAAACATGCTAAGCCCTGTTGTAAGATGTATTGCAACCTGCTGTCTGTAACACTGCTGCCCATACACAGGATGGATGTCTTCCATACAGGAAAGATAAAGGGACAATGCCCACATGATGTAGCAATTTATAGTAGTGGGTTGCCATGAGAGTGGTAATTGGACGTACTACACAGCTGGCTGCATGCAAGTAGCAAGTGGTGAACACTGATTGGTGCAAAGGCCATCACCTGATCATGTGCATCACCTACAAAATCCATGCTGCAATCTATTCAAAGCAGCTCAATCCCTGTAGTGGAGAGAGAGAGAGAGAGAGAGAGAGAGAGAGAGAGAGAGAGAGAGAGAGAAAACAAACAAACATGAACAAAAAAGTATCTAAACCAACTAAACCTACAAACAACCCTACATAACTAAGGCGACACAAAAAAGTGTACTCAGAGGAGAGGACAATCGTAAAACTGGGTGGGAGGTTGGCTTAATGGTTAAGGTGTTTACCTTACAGATACAAGGCGCAGGGTTTGATTCTCACTTGGGGTAATTGGCTAGACTTAAAATGGCCCACAAGGGTAGTTAGTGTAGTATGAATCTATAAACCTATATATGCAAGTAAATGAATGTAGAACTTGGTCTATAATAAAGGGATAGATGATGTGGAAAGATTTATATGTGCCATCAGGAGTTGTTGTAACGATGTCCTGCTGAACAACTGCTATGGACAATAGTGTCCGTCCCTGTGGGCAGTGGGCCATACCTGTCAACTGTGCAGATCAGCACTGAATGACAAGATGTAAGCCATCATAGTGTGTGTTATGTACCTCAAGACATGTATATTAGTGTGGCAAATAGCTGGTGGTGGAAGTAATGCTGCTATGATAGACACGTGTTTCAGACCCCACCACTTGCAGGGCAGTCATGTTAATGTGTAATGTAGCATGCACAAATGCCATAGGTGTGTAATAGGCTTACCTGCAATCTGTTCCTATATATACCCCCCTAATGTTAGAATGTGTTCACATGTGACACCTGTCTTTGTTGTAGCAAGGCAGAACAGTGCAGCTGTGGAAGAATGAGAGTTAGAGAGTGTGGACCTGATGTTTGAATGCACCCTACATATATATATATATATTTATATATATATATATATATATATATATATATATATATATATATATTTTATCTGAATTCACCCAGTCAGAACAGAACATCGACACCACCTGACACCAAGGCATCGACTGTTCATAACATCGACATTTCAGGTAAGCGATCTTCCCCCTTGCAGGACCCATGGTAGCACTTGTTTCTCTGTTACGAAGTTAAGGACAACGCTTTCAGGGTAAATTGTAAAGAGTCACGTAAATCTTATGCGTTACGAAGTTAAGGACAACGCTTTCAGGGTAAATTGTAAAGAGTCACATAAACCTTATGCGTTGTAACAGAGAAACAAGTGCTACCATGGATCCTGCAAGGGGGAAGATCGCTTACCTGAAATGTCGATGTTATGAACAGTCGATGCTTTGGTGTCGAAGAGGTGAGTGTCGATGTTCTGACTGTCGGTGAATTCATAGGAACCCATATATATATATATATATATATATATATATATATATATATATACATGTATGTCTACAGATATACAGACAGACAGACACACACACACACACACACACACACACACACACACACACACACACACACACACACACACACACACACACACACACACACACACACACACACACACACACACACACCTGGTTCAAGGCTCCAGAGAGCATCCCTGTAATACCAGGCTACAACTCTTACCACACTTTTCGGCCACCAAACCAGGACAGAAACACTAAAGGTGGAGGAGTATCAATATTCACCAAGGATATTCACACCACCAGGCTAATTGCCCAACACAATGCATCTGAAATTCTCCAGGTGCAACTAACACAAGGTAAGACTGCAATCCAAATTGTAGCTTGCTACAGATCCCCCACCATACCCCAAGATTCTCACTACATCTTTTTAAACGTACTGGAAAATATTAAGATAGAACCAAACACCCTAATACTGGATGATTTTAACTACCCTGCCATTAACTGGGAAAACTAGTCCTGTACCAACACCTTTGCCCAACGGTTCTTGGAATTCATAAATTCCAACGCCCTGGATCAACTAATTCATAGTCCCACCAGCGGCTCCAATATCCTAGACCTGGTCATTACCAACATGGGAAATCGATGCTCCACACCTATGGTCACCCCCTCGTTAGTCAGGTCTGACCATAAGCTAAACATCCACATCCCACCCCCACCCCCCAGTAAGGAAACCTCCATAAAAAACTTCTCCAAAGCCAACTTCATGCTACTCAAGTCAGAAGTGACAAACTTCATGACACCCATGCAGACAGGAACTGAAAGTTCAACTGCTGAATCCTATACTAAGGTACTGTACGAGCGCATCCACTCATGCATGAATCATGCCATCCCAAATAGAACCAAGATGCTCTCATCCAAAAACAGGAAGCCAGTCTGGTGGTCCCCTGCCATAAACAAACTTTACAACAAAAAGAAGAAACTGTTGCAGAAAAGAGGAAAATCCCAGGATGCAAAAAACTCCCTTACCAGCCTCAGTAAGAAACTGAGATCCCTCATAAAATCCTCCAAAGCTAGTTACGAAAATACAATTGCCAAAGTTTCCAAAGACAACCACAAGGCATTCTATAACTATGTCAAGAATCTAAATGGCAATGCTCAGGTCTGCTCTGAGCTAAAACAGAATGGCATTAAACATACTGATCCCAAGGATATTGCCCATATCCTGGCAAATTGATTCAGTGCCAACTTCACCTCCCTCTCACTCCCTAAATGGCCCTTCTCAATACCGGAAGATTGTCAAATTCTGGTAATAATGGCCACACAGAATGGAACATAAAAACAAAGACATTGGCAACCTTCAAACACTGGACCCCACCCAGTTTGGGTTCGTGAAGGGCCGATCTTGTCTCCTGAATCTGAATGACTTCTTCGAATCAGTCTCCAGAGCCATGGACAGGGGTAAGGTGGTCCACAAAGCCTATCTAGACCTTGCCAAGGCCTTTGACACCATCCCCCACTCTGGAATCATAGATAAACTTATTAAGCTGAGCATTAATCCCTACATCACCCAATGGGTTGCTAACTGGCTTACTGATAGAACCCACACTGTAAAAGTAGCTGACTCTAAATCCAGCTCCAGACAAGTGATAAGTGGAGTACCTCAGGGTTCAGTCCTTGGACTGCTCTTGTTTGGCATCTACTTCTCTGAAGTACAGGCCAACACTAAGGGACTCTGGCTAACAAAGTTCGCAGATAACTGCAAACTGGGAGCCATTATTGAATCCCCAAATGATGTGGATACTCTACAAAAGGGCCTTACAGAAACAGATGCTTGGTGCAAGAGCCATGGGCTCAGGCTCAATGCCAAGAAATGTATAGCTATCCCCTTTGGGAAAAAACCTGTACCTGTGAATTACCATATAGGTGGCTGTACACTAAACACCGAAAGTGTGACAAGAGACTTAAGGACACAGGTGGACAGTGGTCTCACCTTCGATAGAAACATCATCACAACAGTCAGGAAATCCTTCTATGTGGCACACCTCATCACTAAGGGCTTTTCATCCGGAAAAAAGGAGATCATTGTCCCACTGTGCCCATCCCTCATTAGACCCATTATGGTATGTACCTCTCAAGACATCTGCAACAACTGGAAAGGGCACAGAAATACCTCAATAAAAGAACCACAGGCCTAAAGCAGATGCCCTATGCTGACCGCCTTAAAAAATTCCAGCTATACTCTGTTGCATATCGTCTACTCAGAGGCGATCTCTGCTTAACATACAAGGCCATGTCAAACCCAGAGCTGTTGGACATACTACACTTAAAGAAATCCCAATCCCTCAGAGCCACACGCTCCAGGGATCTAAACCTTATCATCACAAAAAACAAAACATGCTGGAGGGATAGGTGCCTGACCCAGAGACTCCCCAGACTCTGGAATAGATTGCCCATACATGTCAAGCAGATTGCCTCTTTGGCCCTCTTCAAAAGGAACCTTGACAATTGGATGGGAGAAAGGAAATTCACCCCGGGGATCACGTCAGTCGCCCTGCTAGACAGGGGCCCAGGGAAGTAAATAGTATGGGAAGAAATAGCCAGGGAATTGTTATGGCTAGGCTTGTATAGGCCCTAGGGCTGATAGCCTAGTACCAACCTATGAACCTATGACCTATATATATATATATATATATATATATATATATATATATATATATATATATATATATATATATATAAACATATATACAAACATACACACACACACACACACACACACACACACACACACACACACACACACACACACACACACACACACACACACACACACACACACACACACACAGACATATATATATATATATATATATATATATATATATATATATATATATATAGATATATATATATATATATATGTATGTATATATATATATATATATATATATATATATATATATATATATGTGTGTGTGTGTGTGTGTGTGTGTATATAAAATACATTTCCCCTACTGTTGAATGACAGTGCTGCACGATATGTATGAGAGAACATCACACATATCTATACACACACACACACACACACACACACACACATATAAATATATATATATATATATATATATATATATATATATATATATACAGTAGTAAGTGGGTGTAAAATGGGCAGTTATGTCTGGTGTGAAATCCATGTTGGGAACACATTGCCCTTGTTTGTGAAGGTGGGCTTGGTATGCTGGGGAAGGATAGTAGGTATATTTGGGGAGGTAGGTTGGGTTGGTAGACAGACAAGAAAGCATACAGGGGCAGTATATGACACATGTGGTGGGTAAACACCTTGGATGGGGATTGGTGTTTGGAATGTGGAAGCCCTTGAGCCCCCACATGGAAACAATGGGACCAAGGTCCCCACCCATAGGCAGTCACAACTGCACCTTCACAGCCCTGAAGGTGCCTGGGCTGGGGGCTGTGCAGAAGAAGCATGCAGATCCTGTGATTGTGTACTGAGGGCCTCAAGGTGGTGTAGTACACCCCCCAAGGCTCTGTGGAGCTCCCTATGCACCAGACCCTGGACCTGACTTCGGGTGACAGGATCCTGTCTGTGTGTGCTCCTGGGGGGGGGTGTGAACATTATCCCCTGAGGTGGTACCACCTGAAGGTAATGCAGGACTAGCAGATGATGAGGTCCCTGGGTGTGTCCCAGATATGATGCGTCCTGGTGACATGGCCAGATGAGGTGGGAGAGGTAGTTCTGCTGGAAACTGTCTTCACAAACATGCTATTGTGTCACAGTTATAGAACATATGTGGGTAGTAATAGTCCACAAATGCCAGGATTATGTCTAATAACATGCATAGATAACCCCATTAACACAAAACACCAGAGTTGCAGCAGTCACATAGCAAACAGAACAGATGCATATAATGAACCATAGTGGCCCTTACAATGGCATGCAGGTGACATTGTTTGTAACAGGCCACCAATGATAGTGTTTCAGTATGGAACATGACTGCAAACACATTGCACAAATTGTTGTACAATATGATATATGTCCCAACAGTAGATTTTCTGTAAACATACCCGTTGAGTTGTGTGATCAGATTGTTGTAGCAGATATGGTGGGAGGAGGCAGAGATGTGTATTAACAACTATTATATCCTTGCAGTATGAGGTCCTCAGACCTTTTTTCCTCTTTTTATCTTTCAGGCACCATATCACGAGAGCAATTACCAATGTACACCCCCCCAGGAGAATGAGGTAATCATTCAACACCTGGTGCAGCACTACCACACCCTGTTTGTATGTACTGCCCATGATCTGCAGGAGAGGACCACCCTGTGAAACAGTCTTGTCCACAGGGTAAACTATGTTGGCCTGCATAACCGCAGTTATGAGCAGGTCTGACATTGGTGCAATGACCTAGTCCACCATGCGCGTCGGCATGCTGCTGCAGTTAGGAGGGACCAGCTAGCCACAGGGGGGGTCATGCCATCCAGCCCCCCTGACACATGCTGAGGAGCTCCTCGCCAGCCTTGGGGTACCTGCCCACCCACAAACACAAGATCCTGTGGAAAGCATTGTGGAGGTGGGTGCTACCCACACAATGGATGAGGAGCATGCAGGTAAGGCCACGGGGTACATCAGTAGACTACTGTTGTGCATCCATCTGCATCTGTAGAGTTTAATCATGCATATGTGAGATAAAATATATATAGTCTGTTGCTGCATTGTATAAACAGATGTGCATAATCTGTAGTATTGGGGGTTTGTACTGTTGATGTATTGTAATGCTGCTCTCATCCTGTACCAATGCCACAGGTGTGGCTGCTGACATCACATCTCTCACACAACTATGTAGGTCCCTCTGATATACCTCTGGGGCAGCAGCCTGTAGCTGATGAGTATGGTGTTTGTTCGGGTTTGTCAATACACTGGCCATGTTATGCCCATGGTATGGTCCATGCACACATTTAACACACCTACCCATAATGCATGCTGCAAATGTTCACTTATTGTTGCTGTTAACTGCACTGAATCACAGTGGTCACCATGGTGGCATATCTGAAGGGTATGTAAAAGTTCTGTAATATGACTAAAAACCTGTCATTGCAAGATGTGTGCACAGAAATGAACATACCTTGTTTGCTGTAGCATAGACTAGATCCAGGCCTGCTGAATCTAGCTTTATTTGTATGCTTGTTGTTTGTTTATTTCCCTGAAATGCTAATTCCACCTAAAACATGGCCTTTTAGCACTTCTGTGGATCCCTAGTGATATCTGCATTGCTTACTGTACTTATTTCCTTGTTTCACTTGAAAGAAAGTTACTGTTTGTCGTTTTTGCATTTAAGTTACCTGTAACACATTGCATTTAAGTTACCTGGCACTTGCTCACTAAAGCAATTATATAAGTCAGCTCTAAAAAATTAAAAGCACTACACCCTCACAAACTCCCTTGAGTACCTTGTTCCCCATTGGCCCTTTTTTTCAATTATAAAGGAATTCCCAGTACTATTCTAGCATGTCCAAAGGTCAGTTGTCAATCTCCTCTCCAGTCCAGCTGGTGAATCTGGGAATCTTGAGGCAATGTTACAACTGCCTCATGTACACAGACAACCCTCTCCTCCTCCCAACAAATTCCAACATATGTGAGAGATGCAACCATATAGCCAAACTGGAGGCTAAGCTCTCTCAACTCAGTACTGGCATAACCAGTCAGGAGGAGAAGGAAACCACACTCACTACAATTCCAGTCTGACATAGACCTACCACGACAACAAACCAAACACATAAACACACAAAAACATATTTGGAGGCTCTAAATAAAAATCTGCCTAAGCAGCAGAGACCTCCAAAGCAGACACCCAAGCAACCACTACCCCAAAACAAAACACGTGCAACACATAGCTCACAAAGCCAGTGTGCCGAACAGTCACAGCCTTTAAGGCTAAACAACACACCTGATACACTTGTAATAGGTGACGCTATCATCAGGCACACTGACGTCTCGCTCACCAGGCTGAACAAGGAAAAGGTCACGGTGAGCTGCCTGTCGGGTGCTAGGATCCGCCACATAACACAAGCACTCAGGTCACTCCAAGGCAAGTACAAATATGACTCAGTCATTGTCCATGCTGGTGTGAATGACCTGAGACGTACCTCCCTGGACTACATGAAAAGAGACATAGAGGAGCTCTCTGAGCATGTAGCCCAGGCCGGTATGACCCTGACCTTGAGTAGCATCTTACCCTCACCAAGGATGATGCCACAATATGAAGACAAGATGATCAATTTCAACAACTGGCTTAAGTGTTGGTGTCATTCAAAGGGGATCCAATGACTGTCAGCCTGGGATGACATGCTCGACAAGCCACGATGCTTCACTAGTGACGGCTTGCACCTGTCACCCCTGGGCTTTCGGATATTGGCAAAGGCTCTTGCTACCCCCATAGTGCCTTTTTTAGGCAAAGCTCAAAAGACAAACCCACCTCCATAGGTATCACAAGGGATAAGAAACTAAGAGTAATGCTACTCAACGCCAGAAGTCTAAACCTCAAGATGCACTTTTCGAAACTCTCCTTAGCATGGAGAACATCGATATCTGTGCAGTAACAGAAACCTGGTTCAAGGCTCCCGAGAGCACCCCAGCACTACCAGGTTATACCTCATACCATGCTTTTCGGCCCCAAAACTTGGACCGAACCACAAAAGGAGGGGGAGTATCAATATCCATCAAAGATACCCACACCTCCAGGTTGGTGGCACAGCACGAAGCATCAGAGACTATCCATGTGCAACTAACTGTGGGTAAAACTGCCTTCCAGTTTATAGCCTGCTACAGACCACCCACCCAAACACAGGAACCCCACTTGGCCTTCCTGAGAATACTGGAAAATATGAAGGTCTCTCCAAACACCATTATATTGGGCGACTTCAACTACCCAAACATAGACTGGGAGCATTACTCTAGCTCCAACACCCTAGCCCAAAGGTTCCTAGAATTTATAAACTCAAATGCTATGGAACAACTTGTTACCACTCCCACAAGAGGGGAAAACATACTGGACCTGATCATCACCAACATGGGGACACTATGCTCCAGACCAGAAGTGTATCCCTCACTGGTAAGATCAGACCATAAACTAATCTCACTGGATATTCACATCCCGACCCCACCCCCTGCCCAGGAAACCACAGTGAAAACTTCTCTAAAGCAAATTTCACACACCTCAAAACCGAGGCGAAATCCTTCAAAGCCCCCGGGCCTGTGGAAAATACGGCCCAGACCGCAGAATCCTTTATAAACACATTCTATGAACACCTTCAGGAATGCATGGATCATGCAATCCCAAATAAAACCAAGACCCAATCCTCCAAAGGCAGACGTCCTGTCTGGTTAACCCCAGCCATAAACAAACTATACAATAGAAGGAGGAAGCTACTACATGATAGAGCAAAATCCCAAAGGAAGGCATCTCTGATCAATATTAGCAAAAAACTACGGGCACTCATAAAATCGTCTAAGGCCAGCTTAGAGAGAAAAATTGCACAGGACACTAAGGATAATCACAAGGCTTTCTTTAGTTATGTTAGGAACCTGGGTGGGAATTCCCAGATATGCTCAGAATTAGTCCAAAATGACAAAAAATACACCGAGCCCACAGACATTGCCAACATCCTAGCTGACAGGTTCAGTGCAAACTTCTCCCCCCCCCCTCCCCACCAAAAGGGCAAATATCTATCCCAACAGAGAGCTGCCCCCTGACATCTCAGATGCTCAGGTAAGAGCCGCCTCTTCAAAGCAAAAACACAGCATCAATGGGACCAGATGGTGTCCCGGCTGCGTCCTACATGAACTCCAAGAAGAGCTAAACCCAAACATAAAACTACTGTTCAATCTTAGCCTTACTACAGGATATGTACCCAAAGAGTGGCGTACAGCAACAGTGGTCCCTCTCCACAAAGGTGGTGCCTCAACAGATCCTGGAAACTATCGCCCCATAAGCCTGACTAGCTTGGTCTGCAAAGCTATGGAAAGGATCATCATGGACCTCATAAATAAAGATATTGGGGACCTACAGACACTGGATCCTACCCAGTTTGGCTTTGTTAAGGGCAAATCCTGCCTCTTAAACCTGGTCGATTTCTTTGAAACAGTCACCAAGGCCATTGACGAGGGGAAGGTGGTCCACACAGCCTACCTGGACCTCACAAAAGCCTTCGATACAATACCCCACTCGGGCATTATAGATAAGCTCACCACCTTAAATATAAACCCCTATGTCACTAGAAGGGTTGCAAACTGGCTCAAGGACAGAACCCACATGGTTAGAATTGCTGGAGCCATGTCAGACTCCAAACCAGTTACATCCCACAAGGCTCAGTCCTGGGACCTCTCTTGTTCGGTATATATTTCTCAGTGGTACAGGCCAACACGGAAGGACTGTGGCTGACCAAGTTCGCAGATGACTGCAAACTGGGCACCATAATCAACTCTCCAGCCAACACAAGCATCCTCCAAAAGGGCCTCATAGAAACAGACAACTGATGCCAGAGCCATGGTCTCAAGATAAATGCCAAAAAGTGTATAGTCATCCCCTTTGTCAAAAACAAAGTGCCCACAAATGACCACATAGGTGCTAATCCATTAAGTACAGAAGAAGTCATTAGGGACCTGGGGACCCAAGTTGATAGCAATCTCTCATTTGACAACCACGTGGCCAAAGTGGTTAGAAAAACATTTTATATAGCCCACCTAATCATGAAGGGATTCACATCTAGATCAGGGGAAGTCATCGTACCTCTTTACTCATCCCTCATCAGGCCCATAATTGAGTACAATGCCCCTTTTGGGATGTACCTTACCAGACACCTGCAGCAACTGGAAAGACCCCAAAAGTACTTCACCAAGAGGATCAAAGGGCTCAAACAGATGCCATATGCTGCCCAGTTAAAGAAACTCCAGCTCTACTCAGTGGCATACCGCCTGCTCAGAGGCGATCTGTGCCTGACGTATAAAGCCATGTCCAACTCGGATTAATGGACATGCTGCACCTCAGAAAATCCAAATCCCATCGAGCTACGCTCGAGACTTGAACCTCAGCACTGAAATAAATAGGACATGCTGGAGGGACATATTCATAACCCAGAGGCTCCCTTCACTCTGGAATAAAATCCCAGTCCAGGTTAGGCAGAGTCCCACATTGACTCTCTTCAAGAGGAATCTTGATGAGTGGATGGGAGATCGTAGGTTTACCCTGGCTATCACTTCTGTGTCACTGTTAGACAGAGGCACAGTATACTAACCTCAAAAAAAGGCATAGCAAAATTAATTTAAAATGGGTGGCGAAAGCCAAACACACTCTGGCTAGGCTTATAAATGCCCTAGGGCAGATAGCCTAGTTTGAACCTATGAACCTATGAACCTATAATGGTGGGACAAATGGCCTACAGTAGGGACGTGTCTGAAACATCACCCTTATACAGTGCTACAACCGTGTATATACCACTAATACAATGGCAACTGTTACAGATTTACACAACGGCATATCACAATACCATATTCCACAACCCTTACAACCTGTAATGTGGTCCTAACATGAGCAATGAATGTGTAATATGGAATCCTATGTTAGGACAGCAAATATGGGGAATATACAGCTTAACAAACACAGGAAGCATATGTGTGCATACTCTCCAAATAACATATTGTGGAAGCAGCTATTGAGGTACTGACAGCATGCACTCTTCATGAGTATGGACCTTCCAGTCTGTACAGGTCCTCAATGTCACACCAAGAAATGGCCTGCTGTCCAAGACATTTGCCCATCAAATGTGCCCACTTACCTGCAACAGAGGCAGCCATGGCTTGCACACATCTTACAAAACATGGAATGGATCCCATACCCAACAGGTAGCAAGCAGGAGTTGGACATGTAGCCTTACTTCACCATTGCATATACCATGGCAAACAGTGCAGATAGTCATGTATGTGGCAAGGATGTATGGGACAGGATTAATGTAGAAAATAAACAGATGGCCATCCAAGACAGATGACAACACATGTTGCTAACTGGTCATGCAGGCTGCCTAGTAACATGCTGCAACCCTGAGGGAGTTGCAGGAATGTCTAGCAAGTACTGGCTGTTAAGTATCTGTGTCGGCAATCGCCTGGACTCTGCATAAGTGTGGCCCATGAGTTAGAGTAATCAGATGGGACAGTTGTTAAACAGGAAACATAAGCCAGGGTTCTCTACAGTTAACATATGCATAACATCAAAAGTCCCCCAAAGGCATGTGTTGCAATGTGTACTGGTGTACCAAGACCAAGTTGGAAACCTACAGAAAGTATCAGTTAAGATACATGTGCTGCACAACCAACACCTCACCCCATCTCAGACCCACCATCCCCATCTGAACTTTGCTGGTGCCAGTGTACACCTGTATGTTTGGCATTCATTAGCATGGACTAGGCTGGGAGACATGGTGTTCAGAATTTGGGACAGTGCAAAATGACACACATGTGTAGGGCATAGTTGTCAAGCATCTGCAAAAAGGCTGAGGATGGGGAGGGGGTGTCATCCTGAAACACAACAGTGAACTGAAACAGAAATACAAAGCTCACTAAGAATGGCTGTATCTGCACCCAGTCAAGGTCCTGAATTGTGGCAGACATAACCTTGACCCCACAGCAATAGTGACGACACTGTGTGACCTCCATGGGCTGTGCACATGAGTTGACCTTGCAATCATGCAGAGTTAGGGGATATTTGTAGGGCAAAGTGACCAAATACTGGCAGATGCAGATGGCCCATGCTAGTATACCCCTTCCAGGAATAGTGACTGCTATAGTACACTTAACAGTTGGTGCAACAAACCATCATGATAAGGGTGTGCACACATATGCACCCACAAATTGTATGCATCTCAATCAACATCTGAACAACTAACACATTTGTTTGATACCGCAGTTGATTTCACAGGTCATATGTCACATATAAGGTTCATGTAATGTTAGCATATGCAGTAATGTGCCCCCATTGCATATCGGGGAAGAGGGTGCCATGTAAATAAGGGTGTATACACTCCCCATAGCCACAGTAAGGTTTGAAGGTTGTCAGTGTAATTGTATTTTATTGGCCATACATGCACCGTTGATGATGAGATCTATAAATCAGACATCAGGCATTCACAAATGAAATCTGTCCACATATCATCCCAGACACCCATATACACATTCAGCAATGGTGTGTATACCTGTGAGATATGGTGCACAATACATGCCAGGGTGCTGACCAGGTGCACAGCAATACTATGTACATGGGTGCAGTGTGTTTCATGGGAAGAGGCATCACCTGCTAACACAAGCCATGCATCACAGAGATGTATAATGTTGGTAAAAGGGATTGACTATAGCTGCACGGCATGCTGTTGAGTGCCATATGTCATGCATGTAGACAGATGGGCAATGAGAAGTCTGTGTGCAATATCTTTGCGCAACCTCACCTGTAAGTGTGTGTGTGTGTGTGTGTGTGTGTGTGTGTGTGTGTGTGTGTGTGTGTGTGTGTGTGTGTGTACTGTTAAGCAATGACATACAGGTCTTAAAGTGCATTTCATGTTTTCCCCTTACAGGTGGCAAGGTGGGTCAGGGTCCCTCCTGCAGGCAAACTGATGTTGGTGTCCATACAGACACTGATAATGATGATAGGTGTGTTGAGGCACAGGCAGGGTTTCAGGGGCTGAAGCTGCACCATCATTTGACATCCCACTGTTATCCACCCCATCCCTGCACACAGTCACATTGCCTATACATACCCCATCACCAGTGGCCAGAGCTGAGGGACAGTTAGTGGGTGGTGGCATGGGACAGGACAGTGTGGTATCTATGGCATGTCTGTCTGGACACAGCAGCCGTAGCTGGATATCCAGCAGGATACCACACAGACAGATGGTCATCAGGCCCCTGGCAGAGGACCCACATCTGGTGCCACCAGACTCATGTTTCAGGCCATCATGGAGGCACAGGCACATATGGAATGGTATACCAGACAGGATCTGAGGTTTATAGGGCTACTCATTCAGCTGTTATTGACAATATTGTGATCTTGCAGGTGCCCACTGTTATTTTGCAGAGGTCATGGATAGACGGTTGGGTGAGATGGTGGGAACTCTCGACTGTGGAATGTCTGTGCTTGAGCATATGGTGGGAGTAGCGTGATGGCCACGTGGATATAGGCCAGCAACACCAACAGCTGGAGGTCGATGTGTATGTGTCAGAAGTCAGAGCCGCTCCCTTAGTGGCAGTACCAGCCCCAGCACTGCAGGGGAGCACTGTCCACACCACAACACAGCAGGCCATGAGCATGTGGCCCTGGCCAGTCCCAAGAAGAACCTGGATCCAGCGGACATATGTCATCATCAGGGGAGAGTACCATATCATGGCTTGTACCTGGTGGTGCCCATGGAACCCCTGGCAGGCACAGTTCCCATGTCTTTGGCCATAGACGGTGAACTGCACACCCTGCCAGGTACTCTACACTGTCCAACAAACCCCTTTATAGGACAGCCACATGGTAGAACTGTGTGCATGCATACACACACATCACCAACACAGCAAGGCCGACCCCATACCTACACACACCACATCACAAAAGCCCAATTAATAATTAAACCCCCTCACACACACATATGATGTCACATGTATGGCTCAGCCTACATCTCTGGCAAACCAACAACACACCCTGTGTATATGATGATACCTGTGCCACATCCCTGCCATCCATAACATCGATGCAGGGACAGGCTAATATGGTTCTGATGCACATAGTGACTGTACTGCTATGTACCAATGTAATGCTGTGTGATATGTTGTCAGCACTAAAGTTTAATGCTTACGTGTCAGGAAGTGTAGCTGTCCAGCCATGATACATTATAGCTGTTATTAACTGTGAGTGATTGTGGTCTCCATAATGTATTCAGTTTGTGTTGTAGGTGTCCATATGTCAGCAGGATGTTGGTCTGCTGTTGTTTCCTATAAGGGGTATGGCACTGTGGTGACACCTTGTCTGTGCCATATCCTGGGTACAGCTGAACACATGTCACAGGTCTGTATAACAGTTAATTCATGTGTTACATGGTTGATAAGTCTGGGGGTGTATACAGGTGAGTGCATGGTGGCTGATGTCAGCAGCCCTTCTACAGTAAACAATGGTAAGTGTACTGGGTGGTGCACAGCACATGTTTGTATATAACACACACAGAGGCTTTGGTGTTGATGCAAGACAGAGAATACTGTACACATGGATGTGTGTACTTGTGCAAGGAACCCATTTTACCCTATGTAATTTCACCAAGACAGAATAGGCACAACAACACATTGAGAAATAAGCAGTCTGTTAGTTTAATGCCATTGATGATGGTACTGGCAGGGTATATGTCCCCTTCCCCAATGTAGTGTAATCCTCAACTCGGTAAACATAGGTGTGCTGGTGTGGGTGGCACAGCCCTACCCTTTGGAGGGTGTGAGGTGCTGTAGAACCACATATAGTGTGATTGACAACTACTTAACCTGTAAACATGAACTTTACAGTATTACAGCAAGCTAAGTGGGGGGATACACTCAACAGTAACTGCAATGATGGTGGCTATATATACCAACCCCAGTATCGCTGTACACCTATACAGTGGGGAAGAGGGCATTTACACATCTACTACTAGTTGTGATGGAATGAATTTCCACAGGATAATACCTTGCATTTGCCAGGCAGTTTTCAGACAGGTGACCTCCTGGGACATGTATATTCTGCAAAAGGAAGTAGATCCCTTCACATACACACACACTATTACTTGGCAACACTGAGACTAGAACCCCTACCCAAGTATGTAGTGCTACTGATGTGTGTGGCCTTAATTGCATACACCACACAGCTTTTAGGATGAGGTGTGTTCCAGGTTACATGTTAAGTGAAGAACATCACCAGGCCCTGTACAGTATGGTAATGGAGGATATACTGGTTGTTTATGAACAATACATAGTGTGACATACTGTCATATACACATTGACAAACAAATAACAGTAATACACACATCTGAGAGACCTGGGCATATCAGTGCTAACTACCTTGTCAGTGTGTCCATTCTGTTACAGATAGGTTGCACACAGCACATGCATAACTGGGCTGGATAGTGTTATTAGTCACCTGTATGGTTGATGGTGACAGTGGTCCCCATACAGTGGAACATGGGACATGTACTGGGGGTACCATGGTGTAAAGACTGTATACCCAGCACCCACACCTCACAGTAGATATTGTATGCATTAAAACCCATAATAATACTCTGACATACCCACCATCACACATTGACAAGGACTGCAATACAACCTCTTGTCTATCCCAAGAGTGCTACTACAGGGATATGCATCTAATGCACATGCCACAAGGATAGTAGGATGATGCATTGTCTTGGCTCTCCTATGGTCAGCAACATCACTATCCCTAATACTGTGTGGCAAGGCATATTGTATTAGGAGAATGTGGCCTCAGAATGCTGTATCCTACAAATATTCACACTTACACACATACACACACTTGCCAGAAATCAGAGGGTATCCCATGGCCATCAACCCATTTGTACAACAGTGTTGTGCTGGTACTGCAGGTTCCAGGTAGCCCATAGGGTGAAGAGTATAACAAGGTACATGTAATGTCCAGTACAGCAGCAGTCACATCTAACTAGGGCAATGAGGGTGCGGTGGGTGTGAAGGGCCTCAGGGTATTATCAACTACAGGTCTACAAACACACATACACTGTTATTCTTAGTAATGCACACATACATATTTGTCTGTACTGGGGTCCATCGGTGCAGGTTTTCATAGGTGTGTACCAGGCTATTGTCCATGGAGAGATGGGAAGTGTAGAGGATGTGTGTACAGTGGTATCATACCACCTGCCATTTGCCAGCAGGCCATCTATCAACAGATACCACAGGGGTGATCCTCAGAGTGAGAGTTACATGCAACATCCAATCATCTGGTTGCCTCTTGGCAGAGGGCCAGTGTGGTGCTCCAGTTGACATATATGCAACATGTATTGCATAACATGGTCAGTGTCTGTCTTGGAGATCTGTACTCAAGCATGTTCTGTTGACTGTGGTAGTGTAGTTGAGGTACCCATGGCATGTGATGCATACAGGGTGCGGACTCCTAGCTGTGGCATTCATAACACAGCTGGGCAGACATGTCTGTGTCACTCAAGCATAGATAGCCTGTAAGCAGCCAAGATGGAGTCCCAACATCTGCACATCTATACAGAGGACAGTCAGACATCAGCTAGCCAAATGGTTATGCAATAGGATGATTGTGTTGAAAGATAGATGTCTGACACTGATAGGTATGCCATTACTACATGACAGCAGCCTTCAATGACATGTCCTATACACACAGCAGTCTACAGTTAATATCAACATGTCAGATTAATATCCAGTAGCAAATACTTAATGGCACACAGCTCACATGCAAGGAACTCAGAGTCCATCTTTGCATACGACATGTTTGGCTCCAGTACTACAATCTGCAATCTACTCTTACTTTGGAAAGCACTGTCAACAGTAGTAATGTAATGATAAACTACATGCCAGTGTGACTGCATATAACCTGGGATACTACTCATGTATGAAACACATTCAAATGGAAAAGAGTGTTGTACAAGCAATATATACTCAGGTGTCCCAGACAGTAGACTCACACCCCTTGCTACTGTAATGACAGCACATAGACGAATGGTATGTACATGGAATTAAATACACTTATTAAAGATGTCATTACCCTACTATTTTATCAGACTAGAATGTGATCACTGGTTCCCAGGACTGAGCTATGCTTAGCAGGTGTAATCATTACTTAAATGTAAATGCTAAGCACATTTGCGCACTGGTGAGTGAAGCCTACACAATGTAAACACCTATAAGTTTAACCATACATTAGCAGCGCTTACCATCGAGCAATCCCATGCAAACCCACTTAAAGCTGCTCAAAACTGCCTTAACCACTCTCTATCCAACAGCCCTTGTTTTGCCCAGCAACAAAATAAACAGCCCTTGCAGGTCTTGAACCCAGTACCCTATGTATTACAGTCACAGCAGTTAACCACTAAGCCACCACAGCTACAAACATCATTATTGTTTTTTCCAATATATATTCCAGTACACATACTGAATAGTATTTAACAACTGCTATGACTTCTACAATTGTGTAGTACTTGCTAGTGATATTAGTGTTGAATCACGTATGTTGTTATATCTAAATATACACATATCAGATAAATATGGTGTAATACATCTGGGAAGGTATATACAACAGTCATGTTTACACATAAGGATATGGATATACATATATATATATATATATATATATATATATATATATATGTATATATATATATATATATATATATATATATATACATATGTAGATATATGTATACATGTACATACACATATATATTTACATAATCTGTATATTGCAGTATATATACGGTCATATATAGATCTATCTGTATATATATATATATATATATATATATATATATATATATATATATATATATACACACACACACACATACATATATATATATATATATATATATATATATATATATATATATATATATGTAATATATACATAATATATATATGTATATTTATGTGTGTGTGTGTGTGTGTGTGTGTGTGTGTGTGTGTATATATATATATATATATATATATATATATATTAGATATATATTGTGAAGACTGGGTGAAGATGGATGAAGGCTTACAGCCTAGCCAGTTAGAATTTTGGAGATAATTCTGTCATCTGTAAATATTAATGTAAGCCACAGACTTGTTGTCTTAAATGGAAAAAAAATGCTGCTACATGTGGAACTGCAAAAATGTAACAACAGTGCACTCTGCTGACCAAGTAAAGCACGTTGTGACCCTTTGATGTAAACACGGCTCCGGCTGGTCTAAATGAAGGAATTCTTGCTATTGTTTTAAGGCCAGAGTTAATGGCCAGAATTTGCATGCATAAATGTCCTTAATGGCTTTGCATCCAGACTTGGTGTGAGCTTACTAAAGAATGTAGCCTGTTAGCCTGGGAACCTCAGGGAAGTGTGAAGATTGATGTAATGTGAACCAGGAATGTGATTTTAAAAAACAGAGAGAATCAGAAAGCATTAAACATTTTTGTCTTGACCATCCAACTCATCAGCACTGTCTTGTTCTATATCTAAGTTTATCTTAGACTTGTGTTTTCTCTTAGAAATAGCTAGAAACTAGAAATATTAGACTAAGTGTTTTCTTTGATGTCAGGACTGTACTACTGAATTATTTTATGTATTTCTCTGTGATCTCTGAACTCTTGACTAGCACTGTTTAGTAAAAAGTATTATCTTGTGTTTTGACTAATTGTTATTAAATATTTTTAAACCCTTTCAGCTGTGGCTGTTTTTGTGGAGATAATTTAAACTCTTTAGAGTACTTGCATGCCTTTGGTAAAATTGTACAAAGCTACTCTAGTAGCTTTAGCCCTGGGCTATACTACCAAATTATTTATTTTATTTATTTTATTTTACATTTGTTAACCGGGGGTGTCTGACTGAGCCAAAAAGGCCCTTTTTCAGCAGAGGTCCGGGGAGAAAAGCTTCACAAAGAAAAATTACAGATACATTAAGTTATTTAGACATGATCAGTATGCACACAAATTACAAAAGACAGGTTTTTAAAGTGGTATGCAGCACATCAACAGTTACAGTAGAGAGAACAAACAAAAAAAATATTAATTTAAAATGAAATGTAATTAATAGATTTGTGGTGTACTGCTGAAATTTGGAACATAGGTAGAATACATACATAGCACACAGGTACACTACATACATTGTAGATTAGCCAGTGTTTGTGAGTAAGAATGAAAACTATTATCAAGTACTCAAGATTTAGTATGTATACCTTATCCACTTTCACTAGCCTGGGGAGCAATCATTATCAATTGGATAATAATATTGCACAGTAATTGAGTAGCAGATAAACAGTGGGTGGTGGCAGCTGATACTACCATATAGTTTGGGAAAAAGGGGCACAGCTGGAGAAACTGTGCCAGCCTTCCCCAGGAGTGTCTGTGTGGTTGTATAAACTTTTCTCAAAGTGTGTGTGTGTGTGTGTGTGTGTGTGTGTGTGTGTGTGTGTGTGTGTGTGTGTGTGTGTGTGTGTGTGTGTGTGTGTGTGTGTGTGTGTGTGTGTGTGTGTGTGTGTGTGTGTGTGTGTGTGTGTGTGTGTGCTACATGGGCAGGCACATAAAGCACTGGTTGGACAGAGAGAGTGCTGGAGGTTTTAGCTTTCTCGCTAGGCTGAGATCTGGACTCTATAGCTGTGCCAGTGGGGATTCTTATTGGGGACGTGGAGAGCAAGGGAACAACTAGCCCCAGAATGGCTGTGATCTCCGAGTGCTCTTAAGGGAAATTGCACTTTACTGTGTGTGTTTGTTATCCTTTCCTCCTGTATGAAACACCCCTCATTGGTGTTAGTGGTGAGGATTGAGACTTCTTGATTGCTGGACCAGGGCACAGGCATCACACACACACAACATATATATATATATATATATATATATATATATATATATATATATATATATATATATAGATATAGATATGTGTGTGTATGGATATGTGTATAAATATATATATATATATATATATATATATATATATATATATATATATATATATATATATATATATACACATATCTATATATGTATGTATATACATGTATATGTGTATATATCTATCTCTATCTTTATATATATATATATATATATATATATATATATATATATAAATATGTATACATATATATATATATATATATATATATATATATATATATATATATATTTTTTTTTTTTTATAAAATATGTCCATAACATGTAGTGGAGTCATACCTCAGCACCAATAGTCAAAACCTCTTAGTGCAAGGGGATGTCATATAAGTATTGCAGGTATAAATGTAGATTGTTGCTACTATAACAGGGGTTGTCTTAACAGATATGTTGTGTGGGAAGTCACATCTGATACTGACATGTACGCCATCAGTTACTGACAGACATCATAAGATCATCATAGTGCAGTACCACACAAATCACAATAATGATCCTGTGGAATACAGCAGAGATATGACCAATAAATGTGGACAGTCTGACACACTCTTGTCAGTCCAGAGGTATACACAAAACCCCTTAGTGCAAGACGTGTGGACCAAGCCTGACAAAGTGGAAGTTTACAGCCATGTAAATGGGGATATCACAAAAACAGTGGAATAGATAAGCTCACACGGTTTATGCATTCACACACTCTTGTCTATCCTGACACATAATAACTGGAGGAGCAGAAGTCACAAGCCCACATACTGCCCACTAGTTAGTGACATACCTCTGTACAGCATCCCACTACTTTGTCAGAAATACACAACAATTATGGTGGCCCGGCAACAGTACATCTGACAAATATCTGGACATAACATCACACTGGGTAAGTACTCTCAGCTGCTAGGCATGTCACAAAGCACTGGGCAAACTACAGGCAGACTGCCACAACACTGGCCTACATTTCTTATAGGGGAATACACATGTACCTGCAAATATAGCAGGCTCTACAGGTATGTAACAGCATGGAGTAACAGACACCTGTGTGAAAGCGCATACCCACAACCAATCTGAACACAGCCACATTCACATATGGTAAGCGTACTTAATATTACAGTTTATGGACTGTGTGATGAACACCATCCTCATATGTGCCACTCACGCACTAACCCTACATATACTGGGCCAATACACAGTATATTCCGATGCCTGACTGTGGTATGGGACATGTGTCGGTCTGGCCCTACAAACATGTACGCTGATAGGGTACCATACACTGGAGCAGCATGCAACATCAGATAGAATAGGACCAAGAACAATGACATCTATCACACTCTGTCAACAATCACCATAAGTACACAGACCTCACTACTGTACACACTACAACAGAATGTCCAGGTTTTGTCCCCAAATATAAGCCCTACTATATATAACATGTCTAGCAGTCTGATATTGCACTGGCTTGTTATCAGGTATGATGTCAGCAAATAATGATGTACTGAACATATGCACCTCTTACTGCAAGACATATGTACAAAATTTGACAGAGTTGTGGCTGGAGGCACAAACACAGGGCCAATATTGACATGTTGCTGTGATAAACTCATACATTTACTGGTGTAACAGGGTTTGTTGTGACGTATGTCTTCTGAGGGAAATGAAATCAGTAACTCACATGGCTGTCACCATGTACTGACTGCAATCCTCAGAGTATGCTACTGCATTTCTAAGGATAGGACATGTGTGAGTAACACAACACATGCAAGACTCCAAACACTGGCAGGTCTGCAGATAGCCCTACAGGTGAGAGTTTCCTCAACCACATAACACTATCATGACAGATATTAAATCATGTAGACCAGCCATATCCACACAAACCCTGTTAAACCAACATTACTTCAAATGTAGAAGAGCAAGATTTACATTCTGTCCTCATGTCCAGAACATCCCCCTCCTGTTTGTTGGCCTGTCTCCAAAGTGTATGTTGTAAGAGGTATATCCCTCTACCCGCTGTGATGCTGTTTGTCAAACATCGACATGATGTCCTGCTCACAGTGAATGAAAAGGGCCAACACCCACATAATGTTCTTAGTTATAGGAGTGTGTTTCCATACAACTGGCTATGGGAATGATACCACAACTGTTCCACATGCAATAAACTAGTGGGGGACTGCAATTCATGCACAGACCATCAGCTGATCATGAGCATCACTTACAAAACACAAGCTACTGCTTAAGCAAAGCAGGTGTACTTTTTCACATCCACCAGAGCGGGAGTGAGAGAGACAGACAGAGTAAGAAAGGAAGGGGATAGGAGAGTAACAGCTAAGCATGTTTGTGTCAGACATTTACCAATGCAGAGTTTCAAACCCTGGCCTGGTTATGTATTGCTATTACATTTTTAAGCCATTATTGCATGCACCATGGAGCTTACAAGTTACAGAGTTGTCCAAAGGTATCTTTGAAGTTGAGTGACATCAGCAACAGTAATAAAGGAGAGATAAGGTAAGTGTAGTACATGTGCCTGTCCACAAAAGCAGGTGTCAAGGAAGACACAACCACACTCTCTCAGGGACTCACACAGATTATCACCATTAGCAGGGTCAGGATTAGAATTCCTAACTAACTAGTTTGTTGCACTACAGTATTATGCAGGTATCACATGCACCACAGAGGTTATCAGGCTGATATATGGCAAAGGGTATGTCAAGGTGACTGATATCAGAAGGCATGCTACAGTAGGGCAATGGGAGGTGTAGTGAGTGTGAATGGCTTCCAAATAATTAATCTCCACACACACACACACACACACACACACACACACACACACACACACTTGTCAGTACTGACATGCATGGGTTCATTGCTTCACAGGTGTGTAGTAGTTGACTGTGCCAGAAGGCTGTACAAGGCTAGGCAAAGGGTATACCTTGTCATCAGGCTACATGACAATGGTCTGCAGTGTGGCTCAGGGTGTAGTCCCTGGATTGGCACACACAGGTGGGTATTGTATTCACCATCCACTCATCTGGGTTATTATTGTGGGTGGCCAGTGCTGTGCAATGAGTGCCATGTATGTGTTCTATATTCCATAACATGGACAGTGTCTGGGTTGTGCACATGTCTCACATGCATGTTCTGTGATATGTGGAAGTCTACCTGGGGTGTCTGGGGCATGTTATGTGGACAGATTGTTATCATCTGATGTGGCATTCCTGACCTCATGTGGTGAGAACTGGCTACATTGACAGCATGATGCAGGTATTCACTGGTGTTAGTGGCATCTCTCCATACAGGGCATGTGTATAAGGCATGGTATTTCCTTTCTGGGTTACATTTGCTGACATTACAGCTGTTGCAGGCGTCCAGTGGGTAACATAGCAAAGGACCACTATAAGCAATTATTTGCCTATTGTAGGGATGTAACAGGGTGCCATGTCTTCTGTAGTCCACTGCAATCACACCGTGGTTACTATCTGTGGGCAATATGCAGGGAACTACCAATATAGTGGTTGTTGCCTAGCCAAATGTGCTTGTGTAAGAGATATGGGTGGACAGTGTTCTCTGGGTAATACAAGGGTTGCCTATATTGTTCACCAATCCATAATGTCACATGTAGGGGTATGGATAGTCTACACCAGCCTCTCTGCTGTTTGACATCTGTTGTCCTTGTAAGGTGGACATTGTGACATATAGTAGGTCCTCAATATATGTAATTTGCAAAACCCACCCCACAATGAGTCCTGTTATTACACAATCACAGCTACCTCCACACAGGATACTGATGACAAACACACACTTGACAGTACTAAGATTCAAACCCATGCCTAGCTATGTATTGCTACTACAGTGCACTGCATTTATCACACACGCCACAGAGCTTACAGGGATAGCCCTTCTCCAAAGGTGTATTTCATGGAGAATGACATCAGCAGGCTTGCCAATATGGTGCAATGGAAAGTGCAGTGACTGCAACTGGCCTCAAAAGCATTGATCCCTACACACACAGACAAACACACAGAGTCTCTCAGTTAACATGTCTGGGAGTAGCACTCCTACTTAACTAGTACATCACACTATAGCACTACGCAGTTATAGCGCATGCCATGGAGCTTACAGGGCTTGCCCTTCCCCAAAGGTGTATTTCAAGGTGAATGACATCAGCTGGCTTGCCAAAGTAGGGCAATGGTAAGTATAGTGTCTGTGACTGGCCTCAAAAACATTGATCCCTACATACATACACAAACAAACACACAGAGTCTCACAATTGTCATGTCTGGGATTAGAACTCCTATTTAACTAATACATCACACTATAGCATTTTCAGTTATAGTATGCACCACAGAGCTTACAGTGCTAACCATTCTCCAAAGGTGTATTTCAAGGTGAATGACATCAGTAGGCTTGCCATAGTGGGGTAATGGAAAGTGTAGTGACTGTGACTGGCCTCAAAAGCATTGATCCTTACACACAGAGTCGCCATGTCTGGGAATAGAACTACTATCTAACTAGTACATCACACTATAGCATTACACAGTAATAGCATGTGCCATGGAGTTTATATGGCTAGCTCTTCTTCAAAGGTGTATTTCAAGGTGAATGACATCAGCAAGCTTGCAAAAGGGGAGCAAGGGAAAGTATAGTGACTATGACTGGCCTCAAAAGCATCGATCCCTACACATACAAACAACCACACACACAGAGTCTCACTGTTGCCATGTCTGGGATTAGAACCCTACCTAACTAGTACATCACACTACAGAATTATGCGATTATAGCACATGCCACAGAGCTTATAGGGCTATCCCTTCTCCAAAGGTGTATTTCAAGGTGAATGATAGCAGCAGGCTAGCTAAAGTAGGACAATGGGGAGTGCAGTCTGTGTGAATGGGCCATAAACCATTCATCTAGAAGCATGCACACACAACACTCAGTCACACACAGGTTTACATCTGACAGGACCATGTATACAACTGCTAGATGAATAATGACTTGTACCGTCATGTTACACAGGTATCACAAGCACCATAGACACTATAGTGCTGAGGGCTACCAGAAGCAAATGTCTACAGTGATAGACATTTGCACATCATGTGGTACTGGCCAATTGAATGTGTGCTGGGTGAGCCAGGCCTCATGATGGGAAGCTCTTTGTCACTGTCTATCACTCTCTTCCCCACATAAATGTATGTGTATGTTTGACCTATTATAGTGTGTTGTCCATGGATATATGTGTGTATTCCTATCCGATGTGTGTGCAAAGCATGACTAGTGAGCAATGTGGAGTGTGTGCATAGACATCTGCGACTGACAGATATGTATAGTCCACTGTTGCTGCCAGACATGGGCTTTCTTTCTAAGTGTGGGAGCATGCCCAGTATGACATTTCAGTATTTTGTTATCAGACATGGGCTTTGTTTCTCCAAGTGTGAGAACATGCCCAGTATGACCTTCTGTACTGAATGTGTGAATCCATTCCAGGTAGGTTGTACTCCAGTGCAGACATTTGTGTTCTACACCTACAGCTAGCAACCTGTTTCTGCAGGATATCTGTAGATCGGTTGACAATATGGGGTCACAATGGGTAAAGGATAGGTGGATACTGTAACTAATTGTGTCTGTGCTGCTTCTGCTACATATTTTTGGTGTTAGCAGAGGTATTCAGACATATGTACTGTTTTACACTGTGGTGTTTTATGTCATCAACTACTGACAGGTATGCGTATTTGCTTACAGTAATTTCCTGGGGAATACAAGATGAATGAAGCTGTGTCCAGTATTGTGGTCTGCAGCCTACATATTCTTCCACAATCATGCCATTCTGGAGGGGGAGCTGCAGACACTTGCTGATGGGTCTGTGTAAATGGTTCAGGACCTTGGTACTGTGGTGGCTGAGGATCCCATCCTTGTACATCTACCAACGTGACAGAATGGTCATATCCTGCTGTGGCCATATCTCACAGTTGTACAGATTCACACAGGTTACCCAGAGGCAGGGCTCATATTTCTGGTCATTACTCCTTCACATTGTGATTTATGAGCAGGTTTGTAGCCACCCATTCCTGTGTTTGCAGGCAGGGATATATGTGCACACATCTAGTTTCAAACTTCACACACTCCATGGCGTCTATGCTTCTACCCCCCCCTCTGTTATTCTATACTCTTCTGAACATTATGCAAATTATATCTGATAAGGATTCCTATAGTTATCACTTCATCCCAGCAGTATTTAGGGGTTGGTCCATAGTTCTTGCAGTAGGACATGGTGGACATGCTACTGGGATTTGTCAACATGGCCTTGTATTTGTGTTCTGTGGACTGTGTTATGTCATTATTTGAGAGTCCATGAGATAACATACATTGGTAGTATGGGTGAGACAGAGGAATGTAGAGCATTTGGTAGTGATACAGGCCATCTGTAGCAGGCCAGTGCATTGTGTCACTCCTACAGTCCTAGGCTGAAAGCCACTGTATTCTCTTGAGGTGACAGGGTAGGTGTGCAAGGTGTTAATGGCAATAGTTTCTGTCCTTATTGATCCATTGGTGTGGATGCTGGAAGGGTGCTGCTTACAGCTAGGGACACACCTCCATGAGACACCTCTTCAGCATGCTGCATTCTGTGGCTATTCCCATACAGAGGTGGGAGTCATATTGTACACATTCCCAACAGCAGGGATATGACCTCTGAGGTACCTGTGGCTGATGGTGGAGTGAGCTGAATGTATGTGTGCGATGGAAGCTACTAGCAGCTGACTCACAGATATACATGGGGCATTCCACTTATGCTGGGTTGTGCAGGGACATCAGCGGTTTCTCAGTACTTCATACCTGTGCCTTTTGTGGTCTGCCAATATTCCATACTACACAGCCAACTAATGTGCTGCTAACCTGTATGTACAATTCAAAGGTGTGTCCATTTCACAGTAACATTTTATACACTCTCTGTCTAGGCTATTTCCACCTGTTTGCTGTTTTTATGTCTAGGCCCACATTCATGCCATGTCCATCTTTCAGATGGTGACAAATATTACATATGAACAAGTAGTATGGATTACTGCTGGATTGTGTCTTGCTGGGATGCATTGTGTTTGGCACTGCAGTTGTGAGAACTTGGTCCTGTCATCAACAGTACTGGCCATTGGCCACCAGGACACAACCCTCCATGCCTACATGCTGATGACTTTCACACAATATACAACACACAAGAACCTAACACACAGAGCCCTGCATATTGTACACATGCAACAATCTTTCCTGCTACTTTGGCCAGCTCAGGTAATCTGTGCTCCACTGTTATTATACCCACACGTACATGTTACTACATTTCTACATAGGATTGTGTGGTGGGGCACACCTGACAACTGTAAACATTTGCTATGACTGTACTGGTATTTCAGGTACTCTGTTGGCTTCCATTTCATTATGTATTCTGACATATCATGCAGACTAGAGGCATATCAGTGTACTACAGTTCTTAGGTTTTATTGACCTACATTTCAGTTTCAGATTTTTTACCCTTCAGAATTAACATCCCACTGCCTGACCTGTTGTAATCTGTCTGTGTAGGTCTGGAGGGGGCTGTTCTCCATAGCCATCAGTCAGAGGCCTTAGAGCAGCCTTTCTTTGTGTTTGTCTACACCTGTCCTGCTAGCAGAGACTGTTGTTGGGTATATGAGCCTCACTGCCATGCATGTGTGTGTGTCCTATGGGCACACATCTGGACCACCACATGTCCTGCAGTGGATTTTGTCACCTTTTCTAGTACTGCCTACTATGTTGACACCAGTATTTGTTATGGATTTCATGCTGCCGATATAGGTGTCTACTATCTGCTGCCATCCCATTCAGCCACCCAATTCCCTTGCATGCCCATATCCGTACCATAGATACAAGTAGCAGAACATAATACTACATTCAGCAATTGATAGTGAGAGTGACTTACCTTGTGGCTATGCCAGTATTGAGGATGGTGCTGGAGGGCTGACTATGTCAGATGCACATAGTACACTCCCTATACATGGTTAAGCACAGGTAGTGCCATGTTTGGCATCCCTTTCACTGTATGTGCAGGTCAGAGAGAGGTGTCATTCCCTGGGTTCCTACTGTGTCAGTGTATGTGCTATGCGTTGCCTCTTTGCCAAGGTCTTGGCGTACTGGGCATGCCTCCTTCTGCCTGCAGGGGTAGGCTCAGGTTATTCCTCCTCCGAGTCACTCTGTGTCTGTGCTGGCCTTGGCAATGGTGGGGGGGCTGTGTGGCCCTACCCCATGCTGTTTCTACTGCAGCTGTTTCTGCAGGATCATATTGTGTACCGTGGCACATACAATGACAATCTTGGTATATGTAGCTGGTGAGTACTGCAAGGCTCCACCGGATATGTCCAGGTACTGGAAGCATGACTTGAGCAACCCAAACACACACTCTATTATGATTCTGGTCTGTGCGTGTGCCTCATTATGGAGTGCTTGTTCAGGTGTGTATGCATTTCTGATGGGTGTCATCAGCCACGGCTCCAGTGCATAACCAGAATCCCTCACTAGGTGGCCATATGGGATGTCCCCATTGGCAAATCTCTGGTACAGCTGAGTCATATGCCAGATGTGGGAGTCGTGACAGCTTCCAGGGCTGCAAGCACACACATTCATTATAATGCCCTGGGCATAGCACACAACCTGGCAGTTGATGGACAGCTCCACAATTACTATAGGAGGTCCCTGTTCACCCTATAATGCCCTGTTTTTCTGCACCTACATGGTTGGGTGCTGAATAGCAATGAGGGGAAATATGTGATTCAGTATCATTCCCCTCATTTGCATAGAACTGACTGCTAATGCCTAGTTACAAGTCTAACACTGTGCCTTCCCCGTTAGCAAGGACTATTCAGTGACCTTGTTGTCTTCTGCCTGCCATTGACTATAACGGCAAAATTGTGATTTTGCCTAAAAAGCTTTTTTCAAGGTTTTATTTTTATTTTTGGGCCAATCCCATTTGCATGCCACTGCCCTACGCTTAACTCATTAACCCCGAGTGCCATCTCACAACACCTCTGTGCTTACATCTGAGTGCGCTGTGAGATGATAGTAATTGCATGCAGTTACATCCGAGTCCCTTCCACAAGCACATCTAACTTTACAGTTGTATTGTAGCTCCAGTGTTAAAAAATAAGTTGAAAAAGTACCTGAACTTTTTCAGGTACTTTCTCAACTTACTTTTCAGCGTGGAGTTACCTGATGTTTATAGTTGACTTTTCTGAGAAAATCGGCTGTAAAGTCAAGTAACTCAGTAAGACAATTCACGGACTTTTGGCTTTGCTGCTTTTTTTTTCTTTGCTGCAACTTTCTTGAAAATGCCCTTCACATGTATTACATGTTCAACTTGTCAGTCTGTGCTGTAACTCAAACTTGCTGTTTGTTAACTGGCTTGTTTTTTTTAATAATTACTTTTCTATTTATGTGCCAATATTTTTGAGTGTATACCTGAGCAGCCAGTTTCACTGAATGGTCCCATTCTGCAGTTTGCATTGCGTGTATTGGTTTTGTGGATATAGTGCTTCTTGGTGATACTTTGTACTTGTGCAGACTTTCATTGCAATTCCATGATTTTGTCTGTTTTTTTTTCATTAAATGGAGCTTTTCAGGGCACATTAGTAAGTTAAAGAATCTCGACCGACAGTTGTGTTTCCGAGTTCATGCTTATGCAAAACCTATAACTGTCAATCATCTAGGTGTGTTTTAAGGCCATTTCCCTATGTCTGCATATGACTTGGTGTAAGTTTTTTGCTGTAAAAAGTGAACCGGTATGTCTCCAGCCTCCATGTCAGATGCTAAATCCAACCTGTCACGGATGTTCTTTGTCCACTACTGTGTAATTATTTAACACTTGATCGATCTAATCTGTCCATCATTTCATTCTTTTGGCCTGCATCCCTTGCCACCCAGCACTACTTTTGACTTTGTCAGCCTCTGAGGAGCTATTACTAGGAAGGAGAAACTGTAGGACACCTTCGCTCTGAAATGTGCCTTTACACTTTTAAAATAGCTTCCTTAAAAAATCGGCAATACCTGAGTCTGTTGTTTCATTCCTAAATGCTTATCAAGTGCTCCTGCTGTTAAAAGGTAGATTTTTAGAATGATCGTTCATCATGGATCGTTTCTATAGTAACCAGAATGAACAATCATTCTAAAAGACAAGGTTTTACCGGCAGTAGCAGTTAGTAACCACTTAGTAATGAAACATCGATCCTCACTGCAATTCATTATTTCTCTACAAAAGCATTATGTTTGTTGCAATCTGTTGGGACTGGAGACAGTAATAAGCCATACATGAGTGCAATTAATTGATGGTGTACTGTGAGTCAGTGATAAGTTGTCTACTTTTCACAGTCAGTTTGGCCACCCTAAAACTTACACAAGTTCCTACGTCTTTCAAATTCATATTTATTGATTATGCTTCTCTGGCTATATAGAACATTTCAATGATTTAATTTCTCATTTTGCAACACGTCAGTGAGACAGACATACTTATCTTTGTACTATGAGTTGTAATGAGGAAGTTTGTATTCTTCCAATGGCTGCAGCCTGAGCCGTTTGAAAAAAGTCAAGTTATATCCTTATTGTGCAAACCTGTTCGTATTTCTAGAGCCAATTATGTTTCTAAAGAAGTGTAAATGGCAAACTGTTCAGCACAAATGAATCACAATCATTAGATTCTAGGTATTAAACTAAGTTTAAAAAGTCCTAGTAAACCCAATCAATATTACTTTTGTAATGTTCTGTAAACAAGTTACCATATGTTGGTAGCAAAGCTACACACATACTGTCATGCTACATTTTGTCCATTCATTACTCTCTGATGTGAGACTAAATTTTTGTTCCTATTACTTACTTGTTGTTGAGATACTTGGAGAAATGTGAAAATAAGTAAAATTCATATAAATAAAAGTATATGGACAATGTTCAATATCTCTTCAGCCTCAGCATTAGGAGGCCAGATATCCATGAGTTGTGTTTCATATCACGTCATGGCATCTTTTCAACATCTTGAATGTAGGATGGTTTTGGGATTATTAATGTAAATATTAACAGACAATATTTGACGCATATCATTAGAATTATCTTACAAAATCAACTGGAGGCATTGCTAGAGTTTAATGAGTACAATTATATTTTAAAAAAAAACGAAACCCTACCCTGATAAATGATACACATTAGATTATCTCGTATTTCAGTAAAGGGCCATCTTGATAAAACCAGTTCCTTTGTTGGAAAAGTTCCTTTTTTTCATAAAGTTGCCATTATTGGTCCAATGTGATCTCTGCCTAATGTACAAAGCTATGTCAAACCCAGAGCTGTTAGACATGCTACACCTAAAGAAATCCCAATCCCTCCGAGATACATGCTCTAGGGACCTAAACCTTGTCACCACAATAAACAGGACATGCTGGAGGGATAGATTCCTGTCCCAGAGACTTTCTATACTCTGGAACAAGCTACCCATCTATGTCAAGCAGAGTTCCTCATTAGCACTCTTCCAGAAAAATCTTGATGAGTAGATGGAAAATAGGAAATTCACCCTGCGGATCACTTCTGTGGCTCTGCTAGACAGGGGCACAGGAGAATAACTTTCTTGGGTGGCAGAAGCCAGGGAACCTTGTTGGCTAGGCTTAAATAGGCCCTTGGGCTGATAGCCTAGTGCCTACCTATGAACCTATGAAACTATAAGGGTATGGTATGGTACTTTACCTAAGGTTAGTTAGATGTGGAATAGCTCAAGTGTGTTGTATCATTTTTTACAATCTTGAGGTGTGCTTACTTTTTATGTAGATTTGATACACTGCCACCTCTTGTCTCTTCATGTGAGGTAGCTGGTCTAAGTGTCTGGAAAGCATTATAGACTTGCCCTGGGTTTGGGTTAGTGTAAAGGTTGGATAAAGGGATAGGTTTAGTGTTTGTGTGTGTGTGTGTGTGTGTGTGTGTGTGTGTGTGTGTGTGTGTGTGTGTGTGTGTGTGTGTGTGTGTGTGTGTGTGTGTGTGTGTGTGAGAGCACCTGTCTTGCATAGTGGTAGTGCTACAGAAAGGGTTTTCCAAAGCTAAGCTGGAAGGTTAGGGTTAGTTTGCATTAGTAAGGTGAGTGATTCAAAGCTTAGAAAACTCCTTTCCACAACACTAGCACTATTCATACAAAGCATTCGTTATGGCATTCTAAGGGTGTCAGTGTTTTATCTTTGTTTTGAATATCAAATATTTGCAAAACTAGTCATTTATATTGGAGTGTTTACATTTCTCCATTCAGTTAATGTAGGCAATTTGAGTTAGGTATTTTGATGTGTTAGCATTATGAACTGTTTGTATTTAGGTATCGATATTATCAGTGTCTACATTTTGATATGTCTGTATTTTTAAATATACTGAGTTTAATAATACTCTAGAAAGCACTGCTAATTTTGTTGCTTGTTAAGCAGAGTAGTGTTATTGAATAGTACCTTGCTTTTTACAGTTTCTGTTAGTAAAACAGTGCCATTTTCACTGTACACTACACAACCTAAGTAAGTTAGTAAAACATTGAAGAATAGCTTTATTAGCACGTTAAGTTTAGTAAAGCCATTCTTTGCTGTTTTTGGATTTGCCTACTATTTAAAATCTGTTCCTATTTTGGGTTTTTATCTTTGATTATTAAACTAAGAGGTTGAGGGTCATGAGAGATGCAAAAAGTTTGCAATATATTTTGGGCATTTTTCCTGGCTTTGTCAGTCATGTGTGGAATTTAGATAGGAGGAAAGGCTCAGTAATATATGTGTTGTACTATTTGTACTGAATTACTCATGTCTTCTCCTAACAGATTATAATGAGTCTGTGTTACATAACAGCTACACAAGGTAATATAATGAATGCCTACTCAACAGGTTATGTGCAGCAATTATCACCTGTGTCTGGGCATGCAGAACCTTGCAGTAATTAAATGCAATTCATTATCATATTATTAATTTACAATATGTGCAGTTACAGTGAATCACTGAGTCATCACTTGTCAGGTAAAACCATAAACAGCTGCCTCTGTTATTCACATTACTAAAACTTATCACATTGCAAGCACAGGTATGGGACACTCCAGATTCCTCCCTTCAAGTGCCACTGATATTTTTCATATTTTGCTGCATTAGTCTGCTAGGAGCTTTTCAACATACTGAGTAAAACCTCATTTTAAGATAGCAAAAGAACTATCTGTATGCTGTACATATACAGAAATCAGTTTTTTTTAGGACTTCGGTTATGAGAATTATAAGTTTTTTTTTTCATATTTTGGTAAATAACCTTGCTAGGGACCATGCCAATATGGTAAAAAAGCTGTGCCTGTATGTTGTACACATATACAGATATCAAAGTTTGTTTCGGACTTAGGTTATGGAAATTATGATTTTTTTTCATATTTTGATAAATAACTTTGCAAGGAAACATGTCAGTGTGCCAAGTAATACATCATTTTGAAGACAGTGTTACTCCTTACAACATGGTAAAAGAACTGGGTCTGTATGTTGCACACATGTACAGATATCAAAGTTTGTTTTGAACTTAGGTTATGGAAATTATGATTTTTTTTCATATTTTGGTAAATAACTTTGCAAGGGAGAATCTGAATGTGCTAAGTAATACCTCATTTTGAAGACAGTATTCATAGTTCCAACATGGCAAAAGAACTGTGGCTGTATGTTGTACACATGTACAGATATCAAAGTTTGTTTTGGACTTAGGTTGTGGAAATTATGATTTATTTCATATTTTGGTAAATAACTTTGCAAGGGAGCATGTTAGTGTGCCAAGTAATACCTCATTTTGAAGACATTGTTAATCCTTACAACATGGCAAAAGAACTGTGTCTGTGCAGTGTACACATGTACAAATATCACAGTTTGTTTAGCCTTGTACAATTATGAAAATTATACATTTCCAATACTTCTCATTATTATGCCCATATCTTTGCAAGAGAGCATGGTGATGACAGAAATTAAGCATCATTTTGAATCTGACATTGAGACGCACAACTTCTACACTAATATGTAGCCTCTGTCTGTTACAGGTGATGAGATATTATGCTTTGTTTATTTATCAGTTAGGAGAAATATTATAGTAATCATATTTCTGTGAATATCTCCATAAAGGAGCATCACACAGTAATGGTTAAGGTATCATTTTAAAGCTGATATTCATACAAACAAATTAAATACAAATTGTATAGAGCTACATGGTACATTGACCAAGATACTGTGCTTTGCTTTTCCAAAAAGGTAAAAAAGATGCACAATATCAGCATTCCTTGCCAAATATTTAATAATGACTTTGATATGCACTATCAACATTTTCACAGTTGGAAAGGTCAGTCTCTGCTGAACAACTTTTGCATTTACATTTTTACTCTAGCTCTTATTGTTAAAGAGTTATGAATATTTATTTTCTGTATGGTATTAGAAATGGATTTTCTGAAAATGAGCTCAGGCTGCACTGTTGTTCCATTAAGCAGGCAGCTTTTTCTGAGCTGCTCCAGAGGGAATGAGTTAAATGGCTGAAATCAGCCATATATGTGGCCATTGGCATGCCTTCCACATTATATACACCCTTTATTTGGAGCTGTCATGGCTCCATTTTGTAGTTTGCTGAAATGTACTCAGTTACTAGTCGAATACATTTCTGCAGGTTACACTAATCTTGCATGGATGGCTGCCTGCTTCCTGGATCACTAATTCAACTCAATTGCATGTTTTTCACCTGCAAATGGGATAATTAGCATACAGGAGCTGTGTCTGTGCAGGAATAGTGCAGGAGTGCTTGTGCACATCCCGGGAGCTTGTTCCTGGATCTCTCGGTGGCCATATTTCCTCCAGCAGCTCTTGCACTATTCCTGCACGTCATGCAGAGCTTGCGGAATCCTGAGGAATATTGATTATTTTCTGAAGTGAGCTTTGTATGAAGGGGTCATTTGTAAGCAAGCTGTTTTTCAACTTACATTCCAAGATCTCACTCCACAACTAAACCCTTGTCTGCCTTTCTTACCTACTATCTACACCCTCTGTTAAATGGTGTAAATTTGCATATACAAGATACCAATGTGAATATTATTCAAGATACACAGTTGGAGATGGATTGGTATATGTGCATTTCAGATGTTGCATCTTTGTACACCAGTATTCCACATTGGGCTGAATTAATGGCATTGGATTATTGGCTAAATCATTTAGCATTGTATAGCCCCAGATGCAATACATATTTAATCTGCTTCAGAGAACATGTTCTCACTAAAAGTGTCTGTTATTTTAATGGAGAATGTTCTTTACAGCTTAAGGGTACTGCCATGGGAGCATATTTTGCTCCGATTTATGCTGATCTATTTATGGGTTGTCTTGAGGAGCAGATTATTTATGATGCTATTCATAATATTCTTTGGAGTCCATAGATGTATAGCGTAGATACCTGGATGATTGCTGGTTTGTTTGGAAGTCTGATTTAACTTATTTAGATGAGTTTGTAGAATATCGTAATGAAAATAAATGTGGTATACAATTAAGTTTTTGATGTTGCCATTTCAAAAAACAATGATGGCACATTAAACACTACTGTGCACAGGAAAAACCAAGAGTTTATCACATTTTTACATGCTACTAGCTGCCATCCACCCCACATTGTCTGCAATATTCCCAAATCACAGTTTTTAGGAGTTTGTAAAGTTTGTTCCTCAATTACTTAATGCAAGACACAGGAAATTGATTTGGTTAGAAGATTTTGTGTGGTGGTAGTGCTGCGGTAGCGTCGTCGCCTTACAGTAAAACATCCTGTTCGATTCTCAGCTATAGCGTCTTCTGTGTGGAGACATGCGTGAATGGGCATACCTTCATTGAAGGTTGTGTGTCAGGGCCAGCAACTCAGCATGTAAAAATCTACTGCCAATCATTAGCAGACCGGAGTTCCGCTGTGGTGACCCCTAACCGGGAAAAGCCTAAAGACACAACAAAAACAACATTTTGTGACAGGGGTATAATTATAAGGATGTTATGACCACTCGAGACTGTACAAGAAGCTGATAGAACTGAGTTGCTGCAGTATAAAAAACATAAATTCAGGGATGATGTTTTCAGACTGGTGACTAATTATGGCAGCAATACAGGGTTTTTCAAGCATCTTATCTACAAACACTAGGCTATCCTTATGGCAGATAACAAAATGTCTGATTTAGTTCCTTGACATTATTTATTTTCTTACAGAGAAGGAAAAACTATTGGTAATTACTTTAATCATTATAAGAAAAGTGTTAGACATAAAATGGATACACAGACAACAATAGATTGCATCCCTGTGGTGAGTTGCCAACAATGTGGGCATTGTTCTGCATGCAAGTATGTTTTAAAAACAAAACAATTTACATCTAGGAATACCCCCAAAGTTATTGATATCCTTTGCTTTGGTACTTGGCGTTCTGATTGGGTATTTTATTTAGCTATTTACACATATTCAGCTTTTTATGTAGGACAGATGTCAAGACAACTTAAAACGTGGATTTTTAAGCATATGAGTGATATCAGAAATGGACGCCTGTCCAACGCATTATATAAGCATGTCCAGAAACATCCTTCTGCTGTATTTAATTTCAGTATTATTGACAGGATTAATCTAGCTTCATGTAATAAGTTAGGTTGGCATGGTATCCTGAATAATAAGGAATATTCCTGGATAGTGAGACTGGGAGCTTTATTTTCACTGGGGCTCTATAAAGTGATGCTGTCTCTTTAAATGGGTGGTGATTTTCTAATGGTTTTCTACCACTTGTATATTTTAATGTGGCATTGTTGTTTGGAATTTTAACAATGATGAAGACATGGAGGTGCTGAAACCGGTTTGTTCCTTACTGAAATAATGTTAAATAAATGGTTTTGCTGATTTAAAGTGTTGGCTACTGTTGCTTACACTCTAAATATACCCTAGGTGTGAGTGTATACATGTGAGTGTGTGTGGTGCACCCTTCTTGGAGAGTTGGGTCTTAGGCTAGCAACCAGAGCCTGCAAAACCCATAACTGCTACAGAAACAATGAGCTCTGAAAAGTACTTGTTTCCTTATGTGCCACATGGTGCATAAACAGGAAAGACAGAGAGATTTTTTTCTCTGCCACTATCAATATTTCAGTATGAAATCTACTTGTCTTATCTGATTCTGCAAGATCAGCCATCAAGCCATTAAAGGCATCTGTTGGTTTCAGTTTCCTTCATTATGAATACATTGAAAAAAGAACCTGGTACCATCCCTTTCCATTTAAAACTTTAATGGCAGATTGAAATATTTGCTTTGTGACCAGCTGTTTTAATAAAAGGTATTTAGCATGTGAAACCTCTGGATTTTTTTTTTTGGGGGGGGGGGGCTTTGCCAAATTAAATAACTTATTTTTTGTAAGCATGGACAAACACAATGAAAGCCTGAGTACATCTCCTGTATATCAATTATTGTTTTTGCTCCTGTAGCTTAGTTTATAATTGCCTGCCTGCCACCTAGGTATGGAAGGGTTTTAAAATAGCTGGGATTCATCCATCCACAACCCCTTTTTTCCATTATTGCACAAGATGTATTATCTCTGGAAATGTATAGAAACTACTAAAATTAACAGAACAACCCACATCTAGTTAAGGAAACTCCCAGGCTTTGCTGGTTTCAGGGCTTTATTTTCTGTGCTCAGAGCTATCCAGACCTTGCTGTGGTAGAGGGAAGTCCTACTGCTTACCAGTGGGAGTGGTGAGCATTGTGCTGCCTATCTAACTCTAGAGGAGTAGTTTCCAGCTTTAAAATTGTAATTGTATTAGCCATTTTGGGCTGATTTCTATCCCGTTCAACTTTCTGGCTTAAAAACGCATGTGTTTGTACATTTTTCACATCGTGCAGCACCGCAGGGCTACGGTTAAACTATTCCAGGTACCAGAAAACCTGCTCTTCATAGTTTTCCTTAGAACTAGCTGGTTTCTCAGTAGTAGTACTAAAATCTGAATCCCTGCGACTAGCACTTGCTCTAGGACCTGCTAGAAAACACTAGGAAGCCTTAAACTGATACAAGCACTCAGCTCTCCTTGTTAATATGGAGAAATTAATCATAGGCACTAAACAGCCTATAATTGCAAAGTACCTTGCAAAGGTAAGGGAAAACAGCTCTTGTACTTTACAAAAAAGCACCTAAACAGGCATGTACAAGGGTCAGCTTCCAGTCATTTCTCCTGTCCACCTAGTGAATCTGGGCATACTGGGGCAATGCAGCAACTGCCTCATGTACACAGATGACCCTCTCCTCCTACTACCTAACACTACAGCCTGTGAGAGATGCACTTACATAGCCAAACTGGAAGCAAAGCTCTCTCCAGCCAAGATTGTGCTAGACAGTCAAGAGGAGAAGGTTAACACCTGCACTACACCTCAAGCAACACATAGCCCTTCAAAACCCACACCATAAACACCCACACATAGTAATACTAAACCCACATATGTGGAGGCCCTTAACATTAACCTGCCCAAGCAACAAGGACCTCCAAAGCTGAAATGCAAACAAACACCAGTCACAACCAAAATGGCAGATAGCTCACAACAACAGTGTGTCACCCAAAAATAGCCCCTAAGCCAAGATAACGCACCCAACACTTTAGTCATAGGTGACTCTGTAGTCAGGCACACTGATGTCCAACTCACCATGCTGAACAAGGAGAAAATTACAGTCAGCTGCCTGTCGGGTGCCAGGATCCGCCATATAATGCATGCACTCAAGTCATTCCACAACAAGTACAAATATGACTCTGCCATTGTCCATGTTGGAGTGAATGACTTGAGATACACCTCCCCAGACTACATGAAAAGAGACATGGAAGAGCTATCAGATCATGTGGCCCAGGCAGGTATGACCCTAGCCCTGAGTAGCATCCTGCCTTCACCCAGAATGATACCACAGTATAAGGACAAAATGATTGTCTTCAACAATTGGCTAAGCTTCTGTTGTCATTCAAAGGGGATCCAGTATCTGTCTGTCTGGAACAACATGATCGACAAACCATGATGCTTTGCCAGAGATGGTCTGCACCTGTCACCTCTGAGATTCAGGTTATTGGCTAAAGCTCTTGGCACCCCTATAGTGTCTTTTTTATGCAAGGTTCAAAGGACAAAACCACCACCGTAACATATACAAGCATGCAAAATCTGAAGGTAATGCTACTCAATGCTAGAAGTCTAAACCTCAAAATGCACTCTCTCAAGGCACTCCTAAAAATGGAGAACATTGATATCTGTGCAGTAACTGAGACCTGCTTCAATGCTCCAGAGAGCACCCCTGCAATACCAGGCTACAACTCTTACCACACATTTCAGCCACCAAACCAAGACTGAAATACTAAAGGTGGAAGAGTGTCCATATTCACCAAGGATATTCATACCTCTAAGCTAGTTGCCCAACACAATGCATCTGAAATTCTCCAGGTGCAACTAACACTAGGTAAGACTGCAATCTAAATTGTAGCTTGCTACAGATCCCCCACCATGCCCTAAGATTCTCACTACACCTTTCTAAACATACTGGAAAATATTAAGATACAACCAAACACCCTAATACTGGGTGAGTTCAACTACCCTGCCATTTACTGGGAAAACTACTCGGGTACCAACACCTTTTCCCAGTGGTTCTTGGAATTCATAAATTCCAATGCCCTGGATCAACTAATCCATTGTCTCACCAGGGGCTCCAATATTCTAGACCTGGTCATTACCAATATGGGAGATAGATGCTCTACACCAGTGGTCACCCCTCATTGGTCAGGTAAGACCATAAGCAAATTACCCTTGACATCCACATCCCACCCCCATCCCCAGTAAGGAAACCTCCATAAAAAACTTCTTCAAAGCCAACTTCATGCTACTCAAGTCAGAAGTGACAAACTTCATGATACCCATGCAGACGGGAGCTGAAAGTTCGACTGCTGAATCCTACACTAAGGCACTGTATGAGCACATCCACTCGTGCATGAATCGTGCCATCCCAAATAGAACCAAAACACTCTCACCCAAAAAAAAGGAAGCCAATCTGGTGGTCCCCTGCCATAAACAAACTATATAACAGAAGGAAGAAACTGTTGCAGAAAAGAGGAAAATCCCAGAATGCAAAAAACTCCCTTACCAGCCTCAGTAAGAAGATGAGATCCCTCATAAAATCCGCCAAAGCTAGTTATGAAAATAAAATTGCCAAAGATTCGAAAGACAACCATAAGGCATTCTATAGTTATGTCAAGAATCTAAATGGCAATGTTCAGATCTGCTCTGAGCTACAACAGAATGGCATTAAATATACTGATCCCAAGGATATTGCCAATATCCTGGCAGATTCATTTAGTGTCAGCTTCACCCCCTTCTCACTCCCTAAAGGCCCATCTCAACACCAAACAAATTGCCAAATTCTGGTAATCACAACCACACAGATAGAAACCGCACTCTCCAAAGTTAAAAATACAGCATCCATGGGACCAGATGACATCCCGGGCTGTGTACTACATGAACTACAAAATGAACTGGCACCTCACCGAAGTGTCATGTTTAATCATAGCCTCACCTCAGGCTTCGTGCAGACTGAGTGGCGCACAGCTACAGTTATCCCACTCCACAAGGGGGGATCCACCTTGGATCTGGGGAACTTCAGTCCCATCAGTCTGACGAGCCTGATCTGCAAGGGCATGGAATGCATTATCATGGAACTTATAAACAAAGACATTGGCAACCTTCAAATACTGGACCCCACCCAGTTTGGGTTCATGAAGGGCCGATCTTGTCTCCTGAACCTGATTAACTTCTTTGAATCGGTCTCCAGAGCTGTGGACGAGGGTAAGGCAGTCCACGCAGCCTATCTGGACCTCACAAAGGCCTTCAACACCATCCCCCACTCTGGAATCATAGATAAACCTACTAAGCTGGGCATAAATCCCTATGTCACTCGATGAGTTGCCAACTGGCTTACTGACATAACCCAGACTGTAAAAGTAGCCGACTCCAAATCCAGCTCCAGACAAGTGACAAGTGGAGTACCTCAGGGTTCAGTCCTGGCACCACTCTTGTTTGGCATCTACTTCTCTGAAGTACAGGCCAACACTAAGGGACTCTGGCTAACAAAGTTCGCAGATGACTGCAACTGGGAGCCATTATTGAATCCCCAAATGATGTGGATATTCTACAAAAGGGCCTTACAGAAACAGATGCTTGGTGCCAGAGCCATGGGCTCAGGCTTAATGCCAAGAAATGTATAGTTATCCCCTTTGGGAAAAACCATGTACCCATGATTTACCACATAGGTGGCATCACACTAAACACAAAAAGTGTGATGAGAGACTTAAGGACACAGGTGGACAGTGGTCTCACCTTCAATAACCACATTGCCACAACAGTCAGGAAATCCTTCTATGTGGCACACCTCATCACTAAGGGCTTTTCATCCAGAAAAAAGGATGTCATTGTACCACTGTATTCATCCCTCATTAAACCCATTATAGAGTACAACACCTCATTTGGTATGTACCTCACAAGACATCTGCAACAGCTGGAAAGGCCACAGAAATACTTCACTAAAAGAATCACAGGCTTAAAGCAGATGCCCTATGCTGACCGTATAAAAAAACTCCAGCTATACTCTCTGGCATATCGTCTACTCAGAGGCGATCTCTGCTTAACATACATGGCCATGTCAAACCCTGAGCTGTTGGACATGCTCCACTTAAAAAATCCCAATCACCAAGTTTGCCACTTAACTGCCATAATATTCCAAAACTTGAGCAGTACATACAATATTTTCAGAACCTGGCTTAATGCTAAAATTTCAGTTTCAATATACACAAAGGAGTGAAAGGACCATATTCTCTAATTCATTTATCTTCATGTTTAGCAGGCAAAAAGCAGCTTCCTGAAAGCCACACAGGGCAGATATATAACCCCCAGGGTACTTGAATTTCTCCTCTTACATCATGTCATGTAATTTGCTGTCACATTTGCTGCACAGTGGTTAATCTATGTAAACAATGGCTTAATCCACTCAATGATGAGCATGCACAGAGTCTATGTCTCAAAAATCAAAGCATATAGGAATGCCAAGTTAAGATTTTACCAGATTTACCCTTAAGAGCACTAACACTCCTGAATGTAGACATATAATCTACAAAAGTCAGAAGAAAAACAACAAATCGCTAAGCATTTTTAGTATCAAATGCCTTATGGCACTGTTGGAAAGATTATAAATCAGAATCATTTTCATTCCTGAAACAATATTCGCAAACATTTACCAGCAAAAGTAATATGTGAAGGCTTGTTACATTACTGAATATGATTTATTTCCCTTTTTGCTGATTCAGACACAGTCAGAATTTTTTCATAAAAAATATACTTTGCCTGAAATCAAGATTATTTATGACAAGCACTGTTTTCCTCTTTATTTTGAAACTGATTTCAGATTTTAGTAATTAACTCTTCTTAGGATCACGGCATTAATCATGGTAGTGCCTGCACTCATCCACTAGAGGGTACACTTGTATTAATGAAACGGCACTCACAGTTTAATACTATCTTATTTAGGTGATGATTCTTAATTTTATTTTATTTATTTTTATTTTACATTTGTTGACGGGGCTGGTCCAACTGGATATATGTCCATTTTCAGCAGAGGCCCAGGCAGAAAAGCTCCAAATGTATATATTAATAACAGAGAAAAAACAATTAGCTATGAGAATATTCATTAGCATATATTTGCAGAAGAAATATTAGAAATTAACTACAAAAAACTATAAATTTAAGGTGTACAAATTGAGCATAATAGAAATAACAGGGAAGTGTTAGTTAAAGTTCTGTAATCAGAAAAAATAGGAAGTACTTGGGAGAATATAGAAAGCTAGTCAGGGTTAGTACATGGGCAGAGCCTATGTTAGTCATTTTCTCAGCTTAAAGACATTATTTATGAAATACCTATTTTTGACAGTGTGAAGCTTATAGGATTTCTGTAGACTGTACAGCTAAAAAGTACAGTTGTGTACACTTACCATAAATGTAGATGTTTGAGTGTATTCATTGTTGCAGTCATTACATTTGGGTTATCTGCTTGCAGTAGCCCTCAGTCGGCCTGATTAACAAAGTCTTGGGCCCTGTGTCATTTGCTGTCCCTTCTTCCATGATGTCAGGTTGTTAGGGGTATAAAACATGCAGCCAATGCCATTACATCAGTTTTTCATGCCCCAGATGTCAGGTGCACCCCTAATGGGAAGCAATTAAATCTATAAATACAAGGATATACCTCTAACAAAAAAGTAAATACACCAAAAAGCTTTTGAGTATAGTAAGGGAGAGTAGAGGTATAGCCAAAAGAAGAAAGGGGGCTGGAGGGAGGGTAACCAGGACTGCAACAGTGAATACACTAGAACATCTACATTTATGGCAAGTGTACACAACTGTACTATGTTGTTCGTGTTTCACTGTTGCAGTCATTACATTTGGGTAGATTCCCAAAACTAAGGTTGGGAGGAGGAGGAATTTAAATAGAATTAAGACCAGCTATAAGGCCCTGAAAGACTGCAGTGGCAAAGCCAGCTCTGGATTTAGAGAAAATTGGCAAATGATAATGCTTGTTGAAAGTATGTACAGAACTCCAGGCAGCAGCTGCTAGGATGTCCCTAGTAGGGATGCCCCTGAGAAAGGTTATGGAGGTAGATGCAGCCCTGGTTGAATGGGGTCTGATGCCCTGTGGGATAGGTTTTCCATGGTGCTTATAGCAGAAATGAATGCAGTGGCCTATCCATTTTGAAATAGTTTGCTTTGAAATAGCTTTCCCCTCTGTCCCTGCAACAAATGCCACCAGCAGTTGTTCAGATTTCCTTTGAGGTTTAGTCCTGTCCAAGTAGAATCTAAGTTGTCTGTGCACATCTAAGGAGTGCAGTATCCATTCCCCTTTATTCTGTGGGTTAGGAAAGAAGGTAGGCAAATGAATGGACTGATTAAGAGCCACACTGGATACCACCTTGGGCATGAAGGAGGGATTGGTTCTGAGGTACACCCTGTTCACATGAAAGATGCCAAAAGGCTCCATTGCCATAAGGGCCTGTAATTCAGATACCCTTCTTGCTGAATCGATTGCTAAAAGGAAAGCTGTTTTCCAAGAAAGGAATTTTAAATCTGCAGTAGCAGCTGGCTCAAAAGGAGGAAGAGTGAGTTTCTCCAAGACAAAGTTAAGGTCCCAGGCTGGAGTTGGAGCTCTTCTGGGTGGCCTTACATTTTTGGCCCCTCTGAGGAACTGCTTGAGCAGTGGGTGAGAGAAGAGGGGAGGCTCTGTGCTATAATGAGCTGAAATGGCTGAGGCATGAATTTTGATGGAGGGAAAAGGACAAGCCCTTATGAAGCATCTCATCCCTTGAGATTGGTTTCAGGCACAAAATCTTTTCCATTTTGCAGCATAATATTTTTTTAGTACTAGGCTACCTTGCCTCTAACATGATATCCATTACTGATTTACTTAGGGGTGGTAAAGGAAAGATTAGGAAATTAGCCAGGCTGCTAGGTTCAGGCTTTGCAGCTGAGGGTGCAGAATCTGGTTCTCCAGCTGAGACAACAGGGAAGGAGTCCGAGGCAGGTGCCATGGGGCGAAGCATGACACACTGCACAAGAGGGGGTACCAGTGTTGGCATGGCCAGTCTGGTGCAATTAAAATCATCCTTGGCTTGTCCTGTTTGATCTTTAGTAGTACCTTAGAGAGCAGAGGCAGAGGAGGAAAGGCATAAACGGATAGGTTTTTCCAGCTGAAGGATAGAGCATCCACTTTCCAAGCTAGCTTGTGAGGAATCCTTGTGCAAAATTTGTCCAATTGATGGTTCTGGGTGGGAGGCAAACAGGTCTATATCTGGGCTCCCCCATTTGCTTGTCAACATGTTGAAAATCCTTGGTTCCAGTTTCCACTCGTGTGGGTCCATGAGGCTTCTGCTTAGTCCATCTGCCAGTGTATTTAGTTTTCCTGGCAGGGATTGAGCTTGTAGATTCACTTGGTAGCTCAAGGGTGTATTCCACAATGCCATGGGTAGTATGCAGAGGGGGTGAGAATGTGTACCCCCTGCTTGTTTATGTACCACATGTGGTGTTGTCTGTCTTTACCATTAGTTGTCCTGGAAGAATGTGGTCCTTGAAGGCTGTCAGAGCATGCTGTACAGCTAACATTTCCTTTTGATTTATATGCAGGTGCATTTGACTTGGGTTCCATTTGCCCTGAATACACTTCCCTGCCAGGTGAACCCCCCATGCATAGTCTGATGCATCTGTTGTTAAGGTTTGGGCAACAGGGGGGTTTTGTGAATGGTAGTCCCCTGTTTCGGTGGCAGACCTCTGCCCACCAAAGGAACTCTAGGCGTAGCCAAGGTATGATAGGAATCATTGCTTCTAGATCCTGAGAATGTTGACAGCATAGGCTTTTGAGATACCATTGTAATTTCCTCATATGAAACTTTGCATATGGAATTAGAAGAATGCAGGAGGCCATGAACCCCAAGGCTTGCAGCATTTGCCTTGCAGATAACTGGGTTTTTGTGGCCACTTGTTTGAAGTAGGTTGTCAAATGAATCCGTTTCTCTGGCCTGAGGAAAGCCATCTGGGAAGTTGTATTCAAGCTTGCTTCCAGGTATATAATTTGTTGACAGGGTACCAGGTGTGATTTCTTTTCATTTATGGTGTACCCCAGACAAGTCAGCACCCTTTGAACAAAAGCCAGATGATTCAAAAGTATGTCCTGGCTTTTTGCCTGAATTAGACAATCATCCAGGTATGGATATATTTGAATATTTCTTTGCCTGTTAAATGCAATGACTGGAGCTAGGCACTTTGTGAATACCTTGGGCGCAGTAGATAAGCCAAAGGGCACTGCAGAGAACTGATAGTGCATGTAGCCTGCTTTGAAGTGTAGGTATCTTCTGCAAGACTCCCTGATAGGGATGTGCAGGTATGGTTCTTTTAAGTCTAGTCTTGCCAACCATGCATCTTTGTCTAGCATAGGAAGTAGCTGGTGAAGAGTCAGCATCTTGAATTTTGGACTCACCAAATAGGTGTTTAGAGTAGAAAGGTCCAGGATAGGACGCCATGTATTGTCTTTTCTGGGTACCAGGAAAAGTCTCAAACAGAAACCTTGTCCCTTTTCCTCTTCTGGTACCAACTGAATAGCCCCCATGCTTAAGAGAGTACTTGATTTTGGGCTTCTGCCCACTGATTTGGGGGTAGATCTGGCCACCCACTTGGTGTTGGTAACATGTGGAAGTGAAATCTGTATCCTTGGGACACTATATTTAAAACCCATTTGTCCTGGGTAATGAGTTCCCAGTTTTTGGCCTGCAGACCAATCTTTCCGCCTAAAGGAGCATTCAGTTGGGAAGTGCTTGGAAGTTTTAAAAGCAAGTCATTGAAACAGTTTTCCCTGGGGGGGATCTTACTACTTCCAGATTTGTATGTGGAAACCCCCCACTGCTTAGTCTTGTGTGTCCCCTGGGACTGAAACCTAGGGTTTCTGCTGTGTCTGGGTTTGGATTGAGAAGACCTGGAAGGAGCTGGAAAGGACCAATTCTTAGAGGGCCAATGCCTACTAAATCTAGGAGGCTGAACTTTAAGAAATATTTAACAGTTTGCATAGATTTAGCTTTATCTTCCATCTTTTTAAGAACTTCCTCAGCTTTGTTGCCAAACAGGTGGTCCTGATTTAAGGGAGCATCCAACAGTTTAGCTTTAACATGATCAGGCAAAGATTGCTCCTTAAGCCAAGCATGCCTTCTGAGCACAAACCCAGTAACCATAGCCCTGCAAGAGGCCTCGAATGAATCAAATCCACATTGCAAAGTATGTTTTCCAACCTGTTCAGCAGAATGCATTAAATCCTGTAATTCTTTATTTTCAGCAGTCAGGAATCAACATCATTTTCTGTTTAAGCAATCCAATAACATGTTGATACTTTAACATATGAAACTGGCAGTTTAAAGCCCTAATGGCCAAGGTTGCAGAAGTGTAAACCTTCTTACCCCATTTATCCAGCACCCTGGAGTCTCTATCAGAAGGGGTAGGATTTTTAGCAGTAGAAGCCTTAATGCCTTTGGGTCCCTGTGAGATAGTCTCTGGATCCGCAATTGGATTTTTAAAAAGGAACTTGTGTGAATCAGGAACCCTGTAATATCTGTCAGGTTTTCTGGGAGCAGGAGGCAAAGAATCAGGGTCCAAACTAGATTCTGAAAAGGCATCATCAACAATGTCTAGTACAGGAGGTATAGCTAAAGACCTATGCTGAGGCAGGAGTAAGAAATCCCTAAGCCTCTTTTTTGAATCAGAAAAATCCTGGCTTTCCCAGTAGAAATGCTTCCTTAAAGTATGCAAGGTTTCACCAAAAGAAAAATCCTCTGGAGGGGAAGCAGAGGGAATACAGTCCTCTGCATCATAATCCTCAAAAGTATATAAGGGTAAATCCAGATCATCAGAAGAATCAGAGAAATCAGAATCCTGGACAGAAGATTCATAAACAACTTCAGTCCTAGGACTCTTAGAAGGGGGAGGTTGGCTTCCCCTGATTAGAGTTATAAGATCTTCAGCCATTCTTATCATTTGTTTTTTAGGCATAGAGGCCTGAGCATGCGGCCTGGGTGTCGGTTTCTTAGGCATAGTTCTAGATTTAGGCCTAAATAAAGATGGAGGCATCGGTTTAATATGCAATTCCATAGGCCTGAACACACCCTCAGAAGCCGGTGCCTGCACAGCGGCTCTGGACCCAGCCAAGGTAGAGACATCCGCAAGTTCCACAGTTGAAGCATCTCATGGCATACCGGACTCTGAATGGGTCTCAGTAGAAGCCTGCGAATCAAAAGTAGCAGGTATCAGGGGCTGCGAAAGCACCTCACTGAGTACCTGCAAACTGGTGACTGGCATAGGAGAAGCATCGTCGGCAGCTTTGGACCTAGGCAGCCTGTCTCTGTCTTTATCTTTGCATTTTTTTCAGAATCCCGGTAGTCGGATGGCTAACCAACGACATTTCTGGATAATTAAACTGAGAACCGAAATATTTAGAGGTGAAAATATACCAACGATGGATAGTGTGCTGATTAAATAAGGCACAAAACCGACAGCAAGGTACATCATGGTCAGGGCCTAGGCAAGGAATACAGTACAAATGAAAATCTTTGTGAGGTATTTGCTTTCCACAAGTAATGCAATTATTAACTTTTACTGACATCGGTAAGGAGCAAGAAAAAGTTTCCCCAATGGTGTACTTAGCTTTAGTTAAAGACTTCTGTTCTGAAACTCGAAAATGTAAATTTCAGGAGTCGGCCGACCGGCACTTGTGAACTGCTTCTGCTTCGGGCACCGCATGGCATGAAAGACTGATGTAATGGTGTCAGCTGCATGTTTTATACCCCTGACGACCTGAAGTCATGGAAGAAGGGACAGCAGCCGATGCAGGACCCAAGACTTTGTTAATCAGGCTGACTGTGGGCTACTGCAAGCAGATAACTCAAATGTAATGACTGCAACAGTGAAACATGAAGAACATCAAAGGAGCAAACATTTTTTTCCTTTCTGATGGAGGGAGTATTGCAGTGCAGGGGTCAGTTGATGAATAAATCAAGTAACCAAAATGACGCAATCGTAGACATTTGTCTGTTCTCTGAAAGCTAGGTATTTCCCTTTCCTTCAGTGATTTAAATATTTTTTCCTTAGAATTATTAACTACTTGTAATTCTTGACACTCCTTCTCAGACAAGTAATCATCTACTATAATTCAGGAAAGATGGACCAGCTGCCCTTTTACTATAGAAAAAAAAATTTGAAAAGAAGATTGCATGAAAAATATAAATAGATGATCGAGAAAGTGGGTTTTCTATAAATGACTGATTTATAGCACATTGCTGTGTCTTCATATATTGTGACATTTAAGAATGTAATCCATTTGTCATCAGTTGTTTTAGTAAACTTCAGGAAGTTAGTGGTAGACTCCAAATAATTAAAGAGGTTCAAGAATACTGCATATGAACCATTCTGTTTTATAATTATATCATTCCAGAAATCTTCCATACATTGTAATATACTCTTGAGAATCAAAGTTCAATACATAATTGGTTCCCAGTAGTGAATAATTATATTGAAATATATCGGGGCTGACATAGCACCCATAGCTACTCTCATCCCCTAAAAGCAAAACTGACCTTCAAAATATGTGTAATTGGAAGTCAGAACAATGTCCAAGAACTCTGTAATAAGTCTCAGATCTCTATCAGAAATGTTATTGCTGTCTCTTGTTGCATTTTCAAGCAGTCTAATCCTGTGCCATGAGATATGGGGGTAAATGGATACATAGCATCAGTTGTGATAAACTGTCGTACACTTGATTGGTAAAAAGGCTGAGAAAATGCCATGGGCTTTTTATTACTGTATTCTCATTGACAATTTTTTTTATAATTTTAAGTCTGTAAACTTTAACCAAAGCCTATGCCACTGACCCAGAAACTACCACAACAGCATACAAAGGTTGATTAGATTGATCCTTGTGTATTTTGGGGATGCCAAATATAGTTAGTGTCCTTAACTTAACTAACAAAATTTCATATTCAGGCTAAGGTATCAAACCTTCCAACAGCAAATCATTTAAGAAGTACTTAGCTATTGTATAACTAATATGAATTTTATTTATCAGTGCTTCTTTGTACATTTCCTCAATGGCTAATAGCTATATAGTTTTCTTTCACCACTAGTCAAATTACTAGTAAAACAGGACTTGTTGTTGTTGAAACTGTCTCTCATGTTCCTCTCACATATTCTCTCAAACACTGCAGCTGTTGGGTGGAGGGATTGGTTGAATACACTTTTCCTTTTTAATGACTTAATATGTGGTGCCACCATACCTTCCCCTTGTAAGAACAAAGCCAAATTTAATTTACAAGTAAAAAGTTTTAAAGAAATTAGGGCTTGGGCAACATCCATATATTTACCTGGGACAAATGTAAGCCCCTTAGAAAAAGAAAATGTAGTAGATCTGAGTCAATGATGCTGCAGTCACATGCTGGTTATATGACCATTGGTTTATTTACAGTTAGCACTTCAGTTTTTGATACTAATTTCTGAAAAAAGTCTCATAATACTGGGTGACAAAAATACTGAAGTTTTTCATTAAAGTTTTTATTTTCTCTGCTGTTGAATGTTGCTCAAGTTAAGCATTTTGGTATTTGTTATTTTAGTTGACATGCATTTCCTAGTATAGCACTGTAATCAATACACACACACACACACACACACACACACACACACACACACACACACACACACACACACACATATATATATATATATATATAGAGAGAGAGAGAGAGAGAGCTAGAGAGAACATTTTCTCCAAACTTTTGAAGATGTTTGAAGATGGGATCTATTACCTTATGTTACAATTTTTTGTCTTTTGACCACCATGTATTACTCATGTTTTATATTCTACTAAAAGTATATACAAGTATTAATAGATGATTTATTATTCCCATTATTTATAGGAGATGTTGGAAAACAAAATCATTATTACAGTTTTTGGGTGGCCATATACCTGCCTTGCTGTATGAGTTAATGGCCAATAGGCGTGTGTTTCATTTTTTTTGGGGCCCAAATGCCTAATAATCATCTAGTCACTGTTGTAATCATGCTGATTTGTTTCCCATCACCATACTGAGTGAATGGTGGTTATGGTGAAGCCATCATCCCAAAACCCATAAGGGTTCTTCCATTTGCTGGGTCTAACCTCTGTAATCTCGCACCCAAAGGTTAAAGAAACTCCAGCTCTACTCAGTGGCATACAAAGCCATGTCCTCAGAAAATCCAAATCCCATCGAGCTACGCGCCGAGACTTGAACCTCAGCACTGAAATAAATAGGACATGCTGGAGGGACAGATTCATAACCCAGAGGCTCCCTTCACTCTAGAATAAAATCCCAGTCCAGGTTAGGCAGAGTCCCTCATTGACTCTCTTCAAGAGGAATCTTGATGAGTGGATGGGAGATCGTAGGTTTACCCCTGGTATCACTTCTGTGTCACTGTTAGACAGAGGCACAGTATACTAACCTCAAAAAAGGGCATAGCAAAATAAATTTAAAATGGGTGGCGAAAGCCAAACACATTCTGGCTAGGCTTATAAATGCCCTAGGGCAGATAGCCTAGTATGAACCTATGAACCTATGAACCTATAAGGCTGACAAGTACTCTCACAGATGAGAAAGGTTCCTGTTCTTTCCTCTGGGGGCATCCATATTCCCATCCATTTACCATGAAGGCTACCACATGACTACAGTTTGAGAGAGTCGAGCATACATCCCCAGTCCACATGCTGCATGCTGTGTACTACTCCCATCCATAGGTGTTAGCACTGCAGCTGGTCAGACCACCTTCCTTTCATCTGGATTGGTAATTTGGTGGTAGCCACTCATTTTGCCCTAACTTATTGGCTTATCTGGCACCTGAGTCACTAGGTGATCCTGGGCATCTGAGTCATAGTCATAGTCATAGTGTTATCCCTTTGTACAACAGAGTTGACTGACCTATACACATTTCTGATGCAATACAAGTTATTAAAATATTAACTATATGGAATGTTACAGAATATGATTATGTAGATCTCATGTGATTATTTTCTTCAGTAGTATCCCACAGTTAGATAATCTGGAATATTTATGTAACACATTCTTTTTATATATGATTTTTCAGGGTATACTATGAAATGTTTGCGTATTTTATGGTCTATCTTCTAAATGTGGATTATGTCCTTGTATGAGTGCTGGCTGCTTCAGCAACAATAAGGGACAGCAAAGCATAACAATTGCTTCCAGCGATGCAAGTTTATATATCGATGTTTGATTTGTAGGAATTGATCTATTATAAAACTAGTTGTTTAGTAACTGGGACCTTAAAAACACTAAGGACACTTCAGCTAAATGCCCAAGGACAGGAAATAAAAGAGGAATTTAGTCAAATATTGAGTTGCAGTTTGCAGTGACTGTAGAAAATTGCAATATGACCTATCTTTTAAAATGAAAAGTCAAATGAATAAATGCTTAGTAAAGTCAAGAAAATTGTATTAATGCTGATTTAAAGGTAGAAGGTTAATGACAGTCAAGACACTGAAAATCTGAAAAGAGTTTACCATCCTTCACGATGTACTGCAGAAAGGTTTCTCTGTGTTTGTGTGTGTGTGTGTGTGTGTGTGTGTGTGTGTGTGTGTGTGTGTGTGTGTGTGTGTGTGTGTGTGTGTGTGCGTTTGTAATTTATATATATTTTGGGGATATTAATATAAGATGTCTGTTTTGAAAATATAAGTTTGTGTTTCCTGTATGTAAGGTATACATCTGAACTGAAAAAAAATAGTATATGGGAAAAACAGTTGAAATGTCACTCAGAAATTATTTTACCCTGAATCAATTTTATGATGGTCTAAGAAAATGTGTCTTGTTATCATGAGAAGAGTACTTTTAAATTAAATACTGAAACTATTTCCTATAATATGATGATGGAAATTACAGAGCTTTTTTTTCACAGCTCAGGAACTGAATTTTTTGAAGCAGATAATAACTTTTTAAAAATAAATGAGACAAATTACTATATAGGCATAAAATGAATCAATATTATGTTTGACATATTACACATAATATGCTTCCTTGTTTATCTGTTGTATTAACAATTTTTTTTGCAGCAGTAAATGTGGTTTTGAACTGAAGTCAATCTTATTTAGCTATGTCAGTGCTGGAATACAGCTAAAGTTTTTCTGAAAATAATCCTGCTGTAGCGCACCTTAAAAAGTACACTGGCTAATAGATATGAATGTCAAACTTACACTCTCTAGCCTTACAGAAACTAGATTGCAGGAACCCCATGTTGACATTTTCTACAAACCATACCTCCATTAAAACTGCTTTTGAAGGAAATTAATGAATGAATTGTTTAGACTGTAAGGCAAACATTCCATAATCTTAGAAGATGATGCATAATGTTTCTGGCATTTTTTTCTATTATTTACAATATTTTTATATTAGGTTTCCTGAACTAGTGTTAGATCCTGATAGTACATTTTAACTATTAGCTTTCCTATAGCATCAAATTAGGCATTGCATTATAGATCAAGTACAGGCTATGTCTAAGTAACAGGAAACAATATAATGGCAGTCCCTGAAGCTACCTTTCTGAATACCCCGAGTTTCCCAATCCTATCATTTGTCAAGTAAGGAATCATTGCACCTTTTCAAGCTATATTTAGTGCCTTGTTTGAAGGTTACAGAATGTAGCAGTGTATTCAGTAATGGCTCATATAACGGGGTATAAGCTAGCATTGTGATGTCATTGAAGTGACTAGACATGCCCTTTAGAATTAGATGATCCTGGTCAGAGTTTGAATTAGTCTGTCATTAGATCTTTAGTGATGACATCATTTAATTTATTTTGAAGCCTTACTTTATGTCCTTCGCCAATATCATTATGCAACAGGTATCACATATTAAAGGTCAGCTCTTTGCTACACATCATGACATGTATTTTTGAATACCATCTTAGAAAACGTTGGCATCTTTTATTGAAGAAATTACATTACACAGTTTACAGTTATCAGTATATTTGATTTTCTACAGCTCAATTTCCTACATTTATATCTAAGAGCAACTGTCCAAAAAAGAATGGCCATAGTAGACAGCACTGTGGTATACCAAAAGTAACCCTCATCAGGACAGATAGGTAACCCTATTTCCACCCTCACTTCCTGCACTCTCTTGCTTTACCATAGTTTCAGCCAGTGAATTATATTGAAATGAGATTTAATTTGTCAAGTATTCCCTTATGTGGAATGGTCTAAAATGCCTTAATATGGTCATGGTAAGCAGCATGCACTATCAGTCCTTCATCAACTACTACTGTTGTGTCTTTAAGGATTGCTAGAAGATGTAAAGGGAAGACCTCCCCATAACAAATTCATACTGAAAGAGTAGCATAGACTATCTTCAACATACACTGTTCTTCCAGCTTCAAATAAATAGGTTAGAAAGGCTTCATCTTTGGGTCTATATATCCCATTGTGGAGGCATTGTGCACTGACTAATATCAGCAATTAAACTAAGTGAACCAGGGCAGATATTGTTTGGCAGATCTACTTGAAGAGTTACATGACATGGCAGTAAATCTTGCCTTGACTAGTGACCTTCAGGACAAATTTAGGCTGCATATTATCTCCAAATAACTCATGCCATTCTTTTAACAGAGCTAAAGAACATTACCATTTCACAGCTTCATCCCCTCTGATATCAGATCTAAGATAGTGGGCCACTAAGTCAGCTACCCCAAATTACTGCAGTTTGAAAACTATATGGTATTACTAAATGCTAACAAATTCTTGGATGACCATACAATGATGTCCCTTCCCATCTTACATACCATGAATGCCCTTAATTTACTAAAACAAGCACTTTGATTATGGGAAGCCTGGGCACTCATGGCCACAGATTGGTACTGAACCTCAGACCATGATTAAAGCCCACATTATTCAATTTCACCTGCACAAATAGCATGTGGTAACCCTTTGCTGGACAGTCACATAAATTCTGAGACTGTATCTACCTTTCATATGCCTTGTACAGTGCACACTGATCCTCCCTTTTATCACTAACCCCTAGCACACCTCAGATGCTAGGTTAAGGAAATGAACTAACTGTTTTGTCTTAATCCAAGAGACTATGATGTATCCAGATTGGTGTTGATATGCAGTTGTTTATTACTAAACATTGGAGGCTCTCCCTACCTCCTAATAGCTCTGGTTTAGAGGCAGTGAAAGTAAGTAGAGTTTCTATATGAAAAAAATAATTGGTAAGAGAAGGGGGTTCCTCTGGCATTTGCGGAGATGTATGTAGGTGTTGTGTGTTGTGTTTTGCACTTAGTAATAATGTTAAAACCTAGGATCATTGTTAAAATTGTTAAAAATGTATTTGTTTTATTTTAATTATACAGGGATTCCACCGCGTTTAGGTGAATAAACTTCAGAATCTGGTTAAATGTGTTAGTTTTGTTTATATTGCTTCTGTCTTAAGTGCATTTTTTTAAGTCTTCTCATACATATAACCTAATGATGTATTAATGTATTAACTCTACTCATCTAGAATGTTACCTACAGTGTAATACAGGTTCAGGGCCACTGCTACTAAATTACTTTATTATTCAAGATAATATGTGTATTTTCACCAAATATTCTAGATAAGTTTGCATGTACATTAGTTTAGAAACTACCTTGTGCTATATTTTTGACTATGGTTGACTACACAGAATCATTGAGCAAAATTCTCCTGTTCCATGTATGATGGACATGCATCCTTTGAGTTTCAGTATGGGTGTCACCGTGAACTTACACAGGTTGCTGGTCAGGTAGACAGGCTGATAGGTGCAGTGTTCTACAGGTTTGATGTGACATAGCATTTTGTTTAAGTGAATAAAATTGGTTTAATCAGGTTTTCCTTTATTTTGCACAGGAAATCTGCAGGTATATTGTCTGTTGCCCTGGAACTTCAGTTTTTAATTTAAGTGTGGCAGCAGTTTTCACAGCTGTATTTATGTAGGATGTATCACTCCTTGTGGCTACATTGCTTTGATATATGTTAGTTATGATAAAGTCTGAAAACAAATGTTTGTAAGTACATTACTGAATCATGCTTGCCATTGTTTACTGATAGCAAGATGCACTTTTTCCTTCCAGTATTCTAATCTGATTAAAGAATACCTTATTATTTATTTTAAACAGTTTGAAGTAGGTTCTGGAATATTTGGTAAGTAAGTAGCTCTTGTACTTTAATTAATATAGGCTTGCATTTAGGACTAGGTTGTCCCTTCTTTTCTGTTGTAAATCACATTATATGTGTAATTCTATCAACATTTTTTTCAGTTAAATTTACCTGTGTCTTTATCTCTTATTGACGTGCATTCATAAATGAAGAAATGAATAATGTCATAGAATTAAATGTAGAAAATTAACTTAAGCACACAACCAGCTTGTATAATAACCACATAAACTGGAAACAGGATATAAAATAAATAGAGAGAAATGAAAACTATTATTCATAAAAAAATTGAACATTTCCCTAATTCAAATGGTACAAAAATAAAATTTTCTTAGACGGACTTATATTACTGTAGATAATCATAACTGTGCCCCATATAGCAGTAACTTAACAAACAATTTTGGATAACTGGGGCAATTTAAAGTTATCTTTCTTTAAATTAAAAATCTATCTAATTTTGATTTTATTTTACAAACAGTTATAGTATCACCTGACACAACATGGCTGTGCACAATAAAGTGAATATGGTCTACATTTTTTAGGAGAGGTGGTGACCACAATGCAATAGATTTAAGTATCTTTGCCTGTTAAGAGATATTTGCTTTCTTGCAAGTTTGGCTGAAATATTTCAGATGGAATATAAAGGCAGACTATTTAGTTTATAACATATTTAACAGCACCTGGCAGTTATATCTTTGCATGGGCCTAGAAATAATTAAAGGTTATGAAATGGAAGAATGCCATGAAAATGCTTCCAGCAAACTTTAAAACTCAAACATTTATTTTGATCCATAAATTTTCCATGGCAGTATATACCTTTAGCATCCTGGCTTCCTTCAAATAAACAGTGTGTAGATAAAACTAGGAGCTATTTTCAGCTGATTATAGGTTTATACATTCTTAAAACTTAAACTATGCATCCCCAGTATAACTGAAATCTGGGTAAATATTGCAAAACAAAGATTCTGATATATTTTTTTGAAACATATAAATGGATAAAACAACCTTGATTATGCTGATTAACACCTGCCTTCCACAATATTATGAAACTATAGCTAAAATAATAAACAAATGGAACCTATAAATACAAAATCCTATAACAAGATTAGAAGCTTTGACACTACTGAGAAACTATGTGAAGTTCTTACAATCTTACAGAATCAAAATAATACAACAGAAGCTCTTTTTATAAGCATATATTTTTTCCAAAAAATATGAGTTGGGCTGAAAGGCATAACAAATGTTGGCATAACTATGGACAAATAGACTATTGAATTCATGTATGGTAGTCATGTCAACATAATTTTCCATGGTGGATAAAAATGGTCCAGATATTTAACCAGCTTTCTAGTTTTAAACTCAATTGTACTTACAAAATGTAAGTATTAGTCAGTCTACATCATGCAACACTGTATGCTTCTAATAATCTTCATGTTATAAGTTTTGTAACCAAAAGAATAATTTTGCCTATCTGAAATCAAGAGATTAAAATTGAAGGGCAAACTTTCTTTTCATATTGGTGATATCTCTTTAATCAATGTAGAAATAACAAAATGGACTCTGGTGTCAATAGGTTAACATTAGCAATCATTAATTAATTTTCCAACATGGAGAATGGTGAGGGATTGTTGTATATTTTAAAATTTATTTGACTATGTTTTTACCCTAAGACAGAAGATTTAGGTATGTCAGTTAAATAAATAAATAAAAAGGATTAAAACTAAACAATTGCTTGTACAAAAACCCCTTTCTTGTCAAATTTTCTGTACAGACTTGTATGATTTAATGCAAAACAAGTATAATTAAAACAACGCCAACTAAATTTATGGTAACATAAGTCCCAATTTAGTTACATGATCATTATAGTTACAAGATTCATTATATATTCATGGAGTCCAGGAAAGGTATTACATGTTCATAAGTTACAGACTATCTACAGAGATATCTGGATATATTACATAATAACAGTTCAGTTATTTCATGTTTGATCACCTGATTATTGCTATTTTATTTGTACATCCTAAGATACTTACAAATAAGAAATGTTCACATGTTAGGTCAAAGGTATTTGGTAAGGGTTGGCTAAAATATCACCTTGTCATTTATCTTGTGTACTAGCTCAAATCATTCAAATTCATTATTCCACTCTTTTGGTGCAGATTTATCAGATGTTATTAAAAATTAAAGGAAGTCATTAAAGAAACTTAGAATTGTATACATGTGGAAATACAGTACAGTATAGTACAAGGTAAAGGGGGTTGAAGCAATGACAAAATTCTTACGTAATAAGTCTGAATATTCAAACATCAATATTAGTATTTATTTACTACAGGAGCTCATAATATACATTATTTTCATGTTTCAGAAAGACATATTTCATCAAGTTCTGACTGATACAATGGGAAATCACTATAACTCCATCATTTGCAAATGCAATGCTAAGAACAAGGGTAAACAGTATGCTCTTTCAGAAAGTAATAGTTCTACATTACACAGTTGCTTGCCTACTTCATGGAGGGGGTCTCTATTAACAGGCATATGTATCATGTCCTATCACCAATCACACCAGTGATGCATGCCTACTTCTTGGGATGGGGAGGTGTTATACCAACAGTCGTGTGTGACTTTGGCGGCAGTATGCTTATGCTGTTTCTGCAGTCCACTCATATATTCCTTTATTGGTGTACGTGTCTGCAGTCACATGCACAGGTTCCAGGACATATGCATTAACTGATACTTTTTATGACAATACAGTATATCTAGCAGAACTTTCAGTTATGTGCCTCAGTATATCACTTTTCATACTTTTGTCTTATTCATGTTATACATGTTTAACATTGGGATGTTTGATGTATGACTGATGTACTGTCATTGAATGTACAGCTGTCTGCAGACTGTACATGTGCCTAACAGTTTCTAGACCGCTATACTGTACATTCAATGACAGTGCATCAATTCGTGTACACCTCCTACCCCTGCTGCGCTGTGTCTGTCCCTGTACTACATTAGCATAGTTTATTTTAAATGTGGAGGATCCACTCTTAGCAGCCTTACTATTTTTCCATAAAATAAACCAGATTATTTTTGTAACAGAGCTCTCTGTAACTATAAAGTTTAAGATGCAAGTTAAGGGAAAAAATTAAACCATCAGCAATCAGTGTTTCTGTGTATCTGAAATGTACTAGGCATCTGCAGGCATCCTGCTCCATCAACCTTGCCTTTGCATAAAGTGTAGATATTAACTAGCCTAGGCAGGTCAACTTGGACTGCATAAATCTTCCGGAAGAAATATTCAAAAGTTCATCCTGCAATCTGAAACAAATTATTTCCACAATAGTCTGCTCCTATTTCTGTACAGATGCATTTTCTCTGCCGGTGTAAATTGATGTCTCTAATATTACAGTCTATAAACGTACACCTGGAACTAGTCATATAACAAGACAATTCCAATTATTTTTCATAACATTTAAAGAACTGTTGCACTGATTACCAGCTGTTACAGAACTGTGCTTTTATTAGCTGGCACCATGGAAACTGACTCCAATCTGTAATCATTGCAAAAAAAGAGTTTCTTATCTACAAGGTAACCTAATACTTCAGCAAATAGGCACAACGGTGATTCAAAGCTACCTAGATGAGTTTTAGTATCACCATCTCCACAGCAATAACCTTACACGCCAGCTGCATTAGATATGTACTTACAGGTGACCTACCTACAAAATCTGCCTGGAAGCAATGCTAAAGCTTTATTTTTTGTCAGTGGTATATTATGTCTTGACACTTGGCTTTAAATTCATGTTTATGTAGATATTAATAACCTTGCTACTGGGGATTTCCTAGTGCAGTAATTTGCAGCTGGTTAATTAAACTCTTACAGGCAGTGATTAATTACCAGGAAATGACATGTACCTGAATATATATTGCTTAATTATAATTTGACTTACAGGAAGCAGTTCATTAGTGAAAGTTGTTCACACACACACACACACACACACACACACACACACACACACACACACACACACACACACACACACACAGGCAGTCTACCTAGAAACAGCCAATTGATTGTATTTACTTTCATTTCTCATTTTAACACAGCTGAATGAATATTTATTTTTATTCTTAGCTACAATGGTACAGTCAAAGGTTATTTGATTGTAATCATGTCATTTTAAAGGTGAAACCATACAATCCTATATGAGACTATAAGAATATAAGAAGTTTTTTAGACAGTCTTGATATATATATTTTTTTATTCTTTGGAGCTATATATTTTGTACAATGGGTGTATTGTATTTAACCATGTGTATTTGTGTATGTGTGTGTGTGTGGTTCTGAAATAAAGACTGAGAGACAGAAATGCATGCTAAATAACCTAGAAGTGTACATTTGCAAAATTAAATTATTTCCTCAGTCACTCCAAAATTGTCAATCTCTGACTTTGCACATGTATGTCTTCATAAATTTGTATTTCGTATAAGATCTGTAGTAATCGATAAATCATGTTGTGGCCTGAAATAAAAAAATCGCTGGGATTTTACATTCAAGTAACATGTTTGACTAAATGTAGTTTACAGGGAAGGTTGTGACTGCAAGATGGAGCTGTGTTTAACCCCCACTATTATTTGATTTTGTTTTAGACATTTGTTAACCAAGTAAGTACACTAGACAGACATGTATCTTTTTAAGGGTGACCTGGGAGCACTGTCTGGTTAAATGACTTGCACAGAGTCGAACAGACTCAAATGGTTGTTTAGACCAGTAGCTTGCAGCAGTAATTGCTCAGTAATACAGCACAGTGTCAGTATGAAGCATTATGTGGGAAAGAACGAACAGTCCATGTTTGTCCATTATCCCTGCAAAAGAAGGCAAGTAATATGAATTTTGAGAATTCTCACTGGATATCTGTATGAAACTTACAATAGCTGTGAAGAATGCTGTGCCAGTCTGGCATGTTATCATTTTAGTTCACAGTTAAAACAAAGTCTAGGATACCAGGGTTATATCCAGCCCAGGTTTTGCATATTAAAATCAAGATTGCATTATAGTGGGGATTTATTTCCCCAAAATAAAGTGATCTCAGAATAATTACATACAGGTAACAGCTGTATATCTGGGCAGTGCATGGAGTTTGTTCCGGCAAAACTGCTTTATCTTCTGATTTTTTTTTTCATTTTGAGTGTGGTTTGTGTTTGTGTATTTCTGATGTTTTGTGATCAGAGTTATCAGGGTTGATCACAAAACAGTCATATTTTATATAGGAAGGTCTTGTCTACTCATATAAGTTAGTGTGAGCCAAATAAGCCAAGCCACCTTTTTATAAATTCCTTTTGTTGATATCTGACCGTCAAACTCGAGTCACCAGTAAACAGGCCTAATCCAATAATGTCCACCAGTCTGTTTCCACAGAGAGAGTTGTTCTAGTCATAGTTGACTCCACCTCACCAGACTGTGCGACAGCTGGGTGACTACAATCTGCTTGAATAGTGACAGGATCCATGAAGTCACAAGAATCCTAAGATATCTTAAATCATACAAATATAGTAATGACCTACTGCCACTGGTGGCCCATGTAGGAGTGAATGAAATAAGGATGTCCATTCAGAGAGACATGATGAAACTTTCCATGCACATGTTAGTGGCCGAGAAGACACTAGACTTGGGCAGTATGTTGCCTTCATCAAAAATGATGGTTAGATACCAAGAAAAGATTGTTTTCTTTAACATTTGACTAAGCAATTGGAGTTATTCGAAGGATTATCCAGCATGTATCAGCTTGAGATAAGATGTTAGATACGATCTCCTGTTTTGCCAGGGCTGTCTTATACCTTTCATACCAGGCCTTGTGTGTGTGTGTGTGTGTGTGTGTGTGTGTGTGTGTGTGTGTGTGTGTGTGTGTGTGTGTGTGTGTGTGTGTGTGTGTAGGCAAGCATACATTTACATAAAAGAAAACAACCCATGTTAACCTGTTCACATTTATATAGTTATAATAAATCCAACATTACATAAATTAATCAATTCCTGCCTTCCCTTATACCTCACTCCTCCTCCAAAACATTATTCTGCATGTATTGTTTCTATGTAATTTACTGCTGACCTTGTCTAAAGATTCCACTTCCAGTTCTTTTGTTTCTGTTACAATATTCACTGCTTCAAATACAGTTGGTTGGTTTAGATTTTGATTCCCATTTTCTAGCAACTGCTTTTTGGCAGCCACCAGAATTAAACTTAACAAGGCCTTATTATGTCTAGGCAATTCAGATCATGTATCCCAGCTCAGAAAATCATGTCCATAATTACACCCATTTGCTCATCCAAAATTTCAGACAGAGTATTTTGTGCATAATTTTTAAAATCTGCCAACTCATTACACTCCCAAAACATATGGTCCCATTACCTCTTTCTTCCCCATCACATCTCTAGTATTTGACATCTCCATGAGAAAAAAATCTTCAGTCTACTTAAGGTATAAAAATCCCTATGCAAATACTCCCAAGCACAAATCCTGAATTGTCTTGATTTTGTGTGTATTTGGGAGACATGCATATGTCCTTCCATTGTTGCCTTGTGAATTGCTTATCCAGTTTCTCTTCCCAATCTTTTATAACCTCCTCTGATTGATTCCTATAGTTATCATGCAATATTTTAATGCCCCACTAATTATCCTTTTTTTAACAGCAGCTTCTGTTCTAGATTTAACTGAAAACTCTTATCAGAGTAGATCTTTCACTTAGGATTCCCCTATCCTTTTCTCTTTGCCTATAATCTGATATCAGTCCCTGATAGAGAAGGCAGTATGTAGCCTGCAGTCCAAATGTCTTCTTGGCCTCTTCCCACTCTATTACCTTTCCCTCTCTCTCTCTAGATGTTTCTTTTCAATACCTTGGTTCCTTTGCCAATTTTTTCCAGTAAATTCCAGCTCCCACTTGCCTATTCTCTGTACCTCTAATCAACCCTATCAGCAGAATTTCCTTTCTTCATTGTCATGTTGGCTTAGTTCTTAGAATACTTTCTGCTACTTTATAAATATAATATTCTGTACGGCTGCTGTTATTCTTCTTAAGGATCTACATCCAAAAAACCACACTCTGCTTATTTATTGAATTTCCCCAATTCATCATCGTCATCATCATCCCTTTCCACTTTGAAATATAGCCTTCTGTTTGTATTATGTATATGAGCCTTAACTGTATAGCTCTAAAATATCCCTTCAAATTATGTAATCCCAAACCACCTTGTTCTGCTAGAAGGATCAACGTATTCCACTTGAGCCTTATACCCTTCCCAGATAAAATCCTTCAACACTTTATTAATCACTGTCTACAACTTCTCCTCTGGTTAATAAAGATATGCCTAAACTGTATATAAAACTAAAGGGACTAAAAACACTTTCACTGCTTCTTTCTTGCTATCCATATCGATAAACAAGAGCTTCAGTTTCTCAATATTTGTATTATCTTTTGTTTAGTCTCTTCCCACATATTTGTAGGTGACACAGCAGAATCCTTTTTAACCCACCCTCTTTAAATACTTAATTTTATAATTTCCTCATAAATATGGGTATTGTTTAACCAGTTCATGTGTGTGGCTACATAGCTTACACTATAGCCTTTGTTTTGTCTTCATTACTGTTATATCCTGAAAGGCCTTGAAACTGTCGCAAAATGATCCACAACATTGAGATGTCCTTTCCTGGTTTTATCAAGTACAAAATAATATCTTCCGCAACTAAAGTCAACTTTTCTTGATTACCATACCAATTATATCCTTGAATTTCTGAGTCCCTTATTTTCTTTGCCAGTGGCTCTGAATATAACACAAATATCAAAGTGGAAAGAGGATACCCCTGCCTGGTTCCTCTGTTCAGACACAATATATCAGACAGGAATCCTCACTTTAATTTTTGTCTCTGATCCCTCACGTATCTTCCTAAATAACCTCATTATTGCATCAAGGGATGCAAATCCTTCCATTGCCCTACTCATAAAATCCCAGGTATTCTGTTGAATGTTTTCTCTACATCAAGGGATTATGTATATGCTGTCCCCATAGTGCCTTTTCTGGGCAGAGACTCCTTAATGGACATCCCTACATAGGAAACTGAAACTCAAATTCAGACATCTTGTACTAGGAGTCTACGTAGAAGGATGTCAGAACTTCCATATATCATTTCATTGCATGAATGCAGCATATCATTGCTGGAGCCTTCCTGTGTCCTGACAGAGTGCTCTTCAGACTATCTGGAAATATACAGAGCTAAGTATATTTTTCTGGCACTTCAGAGTTGTGTACTGTTAATTGTTGTTTGACTAATTTTATATCATTGCTGGCTGACTTCAGAGTTGTGCACTGTTATTTTTGCTTCACTGTATAGTTTTTCAGATCTCTGCTGAATGTGTTTTTCCCCCTATTTCTCTGTGTCTTAAGTTGGTATAACTGGTTTTACATCCTGTGTGTTATCTGACTACCTCAAGGATTACTTGCATAAAATTAGACCCTCTTAGTAACAGCCTGCATATCATTGCTGGAGCCTTCCTGTGTCCTGACAGAGTGCTCTTCAAACTATCTGGAGATATACAGAGCTGAGTATATTTTTTTCTGGCACTTCAGAGTTGTGTACTGTTAATTGTTGCTTGACTAATTTTATATCATTGTTGGCTGACTTCAGAGTTGTGCACTGTTATTTTTGCTTCACTGTATAGTTTGTCAGATCTCTGCTGAAGGTGTTGGTTTTCCCCTACTCACCCTCCCTATTCCTGTCTTGTTTAAATTTGGAGGCTTTTGCAGTTGCCCACCCCTACTGTAGATTTGGTCTGGGACACTCCCCCCAGTCACATCTCTTTACCTCATTCTACTTAATAGACTCCTTCTGCACTTGTTTTTAGTCATTTTTTATTTAATTGCATTTTTTAAACTGTTTGGTCTAACATTGCTACATATTCAAGTGTGCTAGCTTGCAGTGCATTTGAATTGTTTTTACTGCTGTTTTAGGCTACTTTTCTGTATATATAAAAAAATCTAAGCCTGTTTCCTACCTTTCCTGTAACTAGTGTAGCCCAGATTCAGATTTGCTGTATCCAGGACTGTATGTAAGCTTCTGAGCCCCCTCCACACTTTCTGTGTTGGAGGGAAGCCTTCTAGCTTATCAGTGGGAGTGGTAAGCACTAGGTAACCTATCTACCACATAAGGAATGGTTCTGGCCCAGAAATTGTAGTTATCGGCCATTTGGGCAGTTTTTCCATCTCTCTCAACTTTCTGATTTAAAAGCCCATATTTGCACTTGTTTCCCCCCTTTCCTGCAACTAGTTTAGTCCAGATACAGATTCTTAGTTTTAGCACTTGAATTTGCTTATTCATGATCAGCACTTGTTCAGAACTTGTTGTAAGCACTAAATAACCTACTAATTACTACAGCACTCAACCTTCCTCATTACCTAGAGGAAAACAGTTTTGGTACTTACTTTCCTCATTTGCTTAGAGAAAAACAGCTCTTGTACTCACTTTCCTCACTTATCTAGAAGAAAATAGTTTTTTATTCAGGCATGTCCAAGGGTCAGCTCCCAGTGTTCTCTCTTGTCTATCTGATGAATCTGGGCATCTTGGGGCAATGTAGAAATTGCCTCATGTACTCAGACAGCTCTCTCCTCCTACCACCCAACACTACAACCTGTGAGAGATGCACTTATCTAGCCAAACTGGAGGTAAAGCTCTCATCAACCAAGACTGAACTTGACAGTCAAGAGGAGAAGGTAAACACTTGCACCACACCACACTCATCACATAGTCTCACTAAATCTACACCACAAAAATCCACACATAGAAACGCAAAAACATTCACGGAGGCTTTCAATAATAATCTGCTCAAGCAACAGAGACCTCCAAAGCAGAAATGCAAGCAATCTCCACCCCCCAACACAACCCAAATGACACATAACCCGCAGACTCAGTGTGCCACTCAACCACAGCCAATAAGGCAAAGCAACGTACCCAACATACTAGTCATAGGTGACTCTATAGTCAGGCTCACTGATGTCCCACTCACCAGGCTAAACAAGGAGAAGGTTACTGTCAGCTGCCTGTTGGGTGCCAGGATGTGCTACATAACCCATACACTCAGGTCACTCCACAACAAGTACAAATATGACTCTGTCATTGCCCATGTTGGTGTGAACGACCTGAGATGTACCTCCCTGGACTACATGAAAAGAGACATGGAAGAGCTCTCTGATCTTGTAGCCCAGGCAGGTATGACCCTAGCCCTGAGTAGCATTCTGCCATCATCCGGAATGATGCCGCAGTACAAGGACAAAATGATTGACTTCAACAATTGGCTAAGCTTCTGGTGTCATTCTAAAGGGATCCAGTATCTGTCTGCCTGGGATGATATGGTCGACAGACCATGATGCTTTGCCAGAGATGGCCTGCACCTGTCTCCCCTAGGATTCCAAATACTGGCTAAGGTTCTTGGCACCCCTATAGTGCCTTTTTAGGCAAGGTTCAAATGACAAATTCACCACCGCAACAGGAACAGGCAAGCAAAAACTGAGGGTGATGGTACTCAATGCTAGAAGTCTAAATCTCAAAATGCACTCACTTGAGGCACTCCTTAAAATGGAGAACATCGATAATCTGTGCAGTGACTGAGACCTGGTTCAAGGCTCCAGAGAGCACCCCTGCACTACCAGACTATAACTCATACCACACTTTTCGGCCATGTAACCTGGACCAGAACACCAAAGGCAGAGGTGTGTCCATATTCATTAAGGATATCCACACCTCCAGGCTAGTTGCTCAGCATAATGCAGCTGAGGTTATCCAAGTGCAACTAACTCTAGGCAAAATTGCAATCCAAATTCTAGCTTGCTACAGATCCCCCACCATGCCCCAGGATTCCCACTCCTCTTTTCTTAATGTACTGGAAAATATTAGGGTTCAAGCAAACACCCTAATAATGGGCGATTTCAACTACCCCACCATTAACTGGGAAAACTAATCATGTACCAACTCCTTTGCTCAATGCTTTCTGGAAATCATAAACTCCAATGCTCTGGATCAACTTATACACACCCCCACCAGGGGCAACAATATCCTAGATTTAGTCATTACCAACATGAGTGACCGGTATTCCTCACCTTAAGTCAATGCCTCATTGGTCCGATCTGACCATAAGCTAATTACCCTAGATATCCACATCCTGCCCCCAACCCCCATTAAGGAAACCATGGTAAAAAAATTTCTCCAAAGCCAACTTCATGCTTCTTAAGACAGAAGTGGTGAACTTCATGACACCCATGCAGATGGACAATACAGTTACGATTACTGAATCCTATACAATTTCACTTTATAAGCACTTACACGAGTGCATGGATCATGCTATCCCAAACAGAACCAAGATGCTATCCTCCAAAAAATGGAAGCCAATCTGGTGGTCCCCTGCCATAAACAAACTGTACAACAGAAGGAAGAAACTGTTGCAAAAGAGAGTAAAATCCCATGAGTGGAGGAGCTCCCTGGTCAGCCTCAGTAAGAAGCTGCAATCCCTGATAAAATCTTCCAAAGCTAGTTACAAAAACAAAATTGCCGCTGATTCTAAAGACAGCCACAAAGCATTCTATAGCTATGTCAAGAATCTCAATGGCAACACTCAGATCTGATCTGAGTTATAGCACAATGGCTCTAAATATACAGACCCAACTGATATTGCCAACATCCTGGCAGATAGGTTCAGTGCTAACTTTACCCCCCTCTCACCCCCTAAAGAGCCCATTGCTATACTGGAAGAATGCAAAGTTCCTGTAATCATGGCTGCACAGGTAAAAACCACACTCTCCAAAGCCAAGAACACACTATCCGTGGGACCAGACAACATCCCAGGCTGCGTTCTACATGAACTACAGAACGAACTGGCACCCCACCTAAGTACCGTGTTCAATCCTAGCCTCGCCTCAGACTTTGTGCCTGCTGAATGGCGCACAGCAATGGTTATCCCACTCCACAAGGGGGGAGCCACCACTGACCCCGGGAACTACCGCCCTATTATCCTGATGAGCCTGGTCTGCAAGGCCATGAAATGTATCATCATGGAACTTATAAACAAAGACATTGGTAATCTCCAAACTCTGGACCCTACCCAGTTCGGATTTGTAAAAGGCAGATCATGTCTCCTAAACATGATAGACTTCTTTGAAACAGTCACCAAAGCCATAGATGAGGGTAAGGTGGTTCACACAGCCTATCTAGATCTTGCCAAGGCTTTCAACACCATCCCCCACTCTGGAATTATAGATAAACTCACTAAACTAGGTATAAATCCCTATGTCACAAGATGGGTTGCCAACTGGCTCACTGACAGAACCCACAGTGAGAAAGTAGCAGACTCCAAATCCGACTTCAGACCAGTGACAAGTGGAGTACCACAGGGTTCAGTCCTGGGTCCTTTCCTGTTTGGTATCTCCTTCTCTGAAGTACAGGCTAACACAGAAGATCTTTGGCTAACGAAGTTCGCAGATGACTGCAAACTAGGAGCCATAATCAAAACTCCTAATGATGTGGACATCCTACAAAAGGGCCTCACTGAGAAAGATGCCTGGTGTCAAAGCCATAGCCTCATGCTCAATGCCAAAAAGTGCATTGTCATCCCCTTTGGCAAAAACTCTGTACCCATGAACTACAACATTGGCAGTAATATGCTTAACACTGAAAGTGTGATAAGGGACCCTGGGACACAGGTGGACAGTAGTCTCTCCTTTGATAATTACATCACCATAATAGTCAGGAAATCCTTCTACATGGCCCATCTCATCACAAAAGGTTTCTCATCCAGAAAAAAAGAGGTCATTGTTCCCCTCTACTCATCACTCATTAGACCCATTATAGAGTACAATGCCCCTTTTGGTATATACCTCACAAGACATCTACAACAACTGGAAAGGCTGCAGAAATACCTCACAAAAAGGATTGCTGGCCTCAAACAGATGCCCTACGCAGACCATCTCAAAAAACTCCAGCTTTACTCCGTCCCATATTGCCTACTCAGAGGTGATCTCTGCCTAACATAAAAAAATGGTAAACCCAGAGCTGTTGGACATGCAACACTTGAAGAAATCCCAATCCCTCCGAGCTACACGCTCTAGGGACATAAACCTTGTCACCACAATAAACAGAACATGCTGGAGGGATAGTTTCCTGTCCCAGAGACTTCCCATACTCTGGAATAAACTACTTATCTATATCAAACGAAGCTCCTCATTAGCACTCTTCAAGAAAAATCTTGATGATTAGATGGGAAATAGGAAATTCACCCCGAGGATCACTTCTGTGGCTCTGCTCGACAGTGGCACAGGAAAATAATTTTCTTGGGTGGCAAAAGCCATGGTACCTTTTTGGCTGGGCTTGTATAGGCCCCAAAGCTGATAGCCTAGTACTTACCTATGAACCTATGAAATTGAGGCCCACCAGCAACTCAAACACATTCATATTTGTGCAGTTACTGAGATATGATTTTAATGTAATGGCAATATTCCTTCTGTACCAGAGTTCAGTGTCTATCACATCTTCAGGTCCTTGTGTATCTGTATTTGCCAGAAACCCCATCACCTCACAGCAAGTTACCCAAAACCATAGCATGAAGCACCTGGAGATCCAAATCACCCTTAACAAATCCAGCTATTATTTCATTTCTAGCTACACATCTCCACCAATGTTCCCCAAAAAACATGGAAATTACCTTAATGCCACTCAGGGATTAAATATCAAATCAAATATCTTCCTGCTAGGGGACTTCATTTGAAGCCACTGAGTATCACACTTACACCTCTACAAATGGAGATGTTCAGAGTTTCCTAGACTTTGTTAATACCAAGGTATTGGAGTAAATTGTAAAACTACCCAACAGAGGTTCTAATACCCTTGCTCTTGTTCTTACCACCCTTACCCCTGCTTGTATTTGAAGCTACAGCTTTTCATCCCTGGTTAAATCTGACCACAAATGAGTCATTTTTCTCTGTTGAGCCTAGTGGTAGCACCCCACCACCAAATCAGACCATCTTTAGGATTTCCTCAAGGCAAATCTACTTCATATTGGGAAGTCTCATCCAAAATTCCCTGCAATATCAACAAACAGACCCAGCTAATAAGGCTGCCAAACTCACTTCCACTTTTCTCCAGCACCTAAACTGCTACATAAAAAATTCCACACCAATCTACCTTAACCATAATAGAAAATTCAAGAATAAATCTCTTTGGTGAAAGTTCCATATTAATAAACTATATAAAAATCAGGAAAATAATGAAAACTTGTAAAAAAAATATCCACCCTACCTTCAGAGCACTCTAAAATGTGTCAGCAATGAAGTTAAGAGAACTATTAGAAAATGTAGAGCAGAGTACAAACTTTAGGTCATTACTGATGCCAAAGGAAAGTAGAAATGTTATTCAGTTATGTTAGGAAATTATTTTATTTTATTATATTATATTTGAATGTATCAGCGTGGGTAGAGTACTGATTTCATTGGGTCTATTTCATTCTCAGACTAAATTAAACACAAAAGATATGTGAAATAATGTAGAGTGAATGATAAAATGCAATATATATATGCATTATATACAGACTGAAAATCAGAGCTGGGATGCTAAAAGAATCACAATAAAAAGTAGAGACAGAGCAAGGTATGCAGAAGGAAGATGAGTAGGAAGAGGTCAGGTTATATGACCAAAGAGACAGCACTTGCATTTTCCAAGAGTCATGAAATGTGCTTTTAATTCTTATCAAAAGTGAGATGAGAGGAAGGATCTTTAAAAAAAGGAAGGGGAGGTCCCCACAGTTTGCGACCAAGGACTGAGAATGCATGGCCCGTCCAGAGAATATTAAGAAATATTGTTCAACATTGTAGTGAACTCATCAATAATAATAATAATAATAATAATAATAATAATAATAATAATAGTATTGCATATTGTGATCTCTTTAGTGATGATTTTTATCACATCTACCAACATTGTTGTTGCCTTTATTTCTGATTATTTATTTTGTCCTATAATCAGCTTAAAACAAGTCCTAGAATGCCTACCAAATGCTAAAAATAATATTTCTATGAGACTAGATGATATCTGAGACTCTAGATAAACTATTTAGCCTCAACCTATCCACAGGGTTTATACCTGATGCATAGAGAACAGCCACTAGGACCCCCTTACACAAGGGTGGCCCCCCTATAGACCAAGGTAATTATAGGTCCACCAGCCTCATCACCCATATACGCAACCATGGAATATGTCATAGCACAGCTCATTTATGTAGACACAGACCACTTAAGTAATCTAGACCCCACTCAGTCTGGTTTTGTGACTGGCAGGACCTGTCTCTTGAACTTTCTAAAAATCTTTGAAAAGGTTTCAAAGCTGTGGACAGTGGTCACTCCATGCCTACTGCTTATCTTTACTTGGCCAAGACTTTTGGCACTATTTACCATGCTGGTATTATTGGAAAGATAAAAAGACAGAAACACTGCACAGTCCAGATCTCCAAATCCTCCTTCATTAAAACAACATGAGCTGAGTGTTTTCATCTATAAAATAATTACACTTCATCAGAACATCTAAAGCATCTGAAATGCAGAATATTGTAATCACAAAATGTTGCAAACAGCATCAGACTGTGTCAATAAACATCAGTTTTACAAGGGACACTATACACAATACTCTATAGTCTCTACTTTCACACCCCTAAATGTACAACCTCTGAGGCTGGACAAACCTTGAGAAAAAGACAAAGTAGTAACATTTAAAACAAAAAAAATCTCATTTTCCCTTTACTTCTAGTGGCCTGTTCTGAGAGATATCTTTAAACTAATTTGCCAGTAATTTCATACCAGATTGAATGAGGTGTTGAAAACATAATTCTTCACTTAATGCTACATGTAAATTTTGACAAAATGGTACATAACATACCTCAGTGTTCCTGATTTTGCTAGAAAGGGCCAGTGTATTGATTGCAGTTCATTGTTAAGGACATAAATATTTTCATCAAACTTGTTCCTGAGAATAGGTGATAGATAGATAGACAGATAGATAGATAGATAGATAGATAGATAGATAGATAGATAGATAGATAGATAGATAGATATTTTAGTATAGTTTACTTTAAAAACATTTGGGCTCTTTGTTCATGATGACTATTAGTTAGTTAGTTAATGCTCGTGCTTTCCTCTCCCAAACTCCAGTAGACAGACTGGCTGTCACCCAAGACTGGGGCTGTCAACCTGGGATCACACTTGGTAAAACAATTATCTATCTTGTGAGGAGTGAGAAAAAGAGGACCAAATGCTAGTTAGCCTCCTAGTTTGACTGACAGCCCATACCCATACTGATTACATCAGCCTCTTACATCATCTAACCCCACACCAGGCCCATAGCATGACGCCTCTCTCAGGACATTGGTTAACTTCCCTTCCACCTAATCCCTCCCATTTCCAGCCCTTTACCTAGGCTGGTAGAGAGCTATCTAGCCCTGTTTTGCAGTGTCTTCAAGACCTGGAACGTGAAGAAAGGAAGAATCTGAACAGAAGAGCCCTCACTAACTGCTAGATTCAGGCAGAAGCTGGATAATGTAGATCCCATACAGAAACACCATAGAACCATGCTCTGAGACTAACAGCATTCTCCTTCTCACTGCAGCTACTCCATAGCTTCCAGGTATAGATGGCTTAGCCGCATGGCCTGCATTTAACAAAATTTCTGTAATTTGCAGTACAATGAAAATTGTTATCCTAGGGTACCACTCTACACATAGGTTCATAGGTTAGTACTAGGCTATCAGCCCTAGGGCCTATACAAGCCTAGCCATAACAATTCCCTGGCTATTTCTTCCCACACTATTTACTTCCCTGGACTCATGTCTACACTGTTGTATACTTTACACCCTAAGCACAGTTTGCACATGCTCAAAGAAGATCTGAGATTCTTATTTTTATTAAAGGGTTTTTTTATACGCTGCAGTTCATCACTTGGTGGATTTTTATTTCATGGGCACAGAAAGTCTATACAAAAGTTTCTGAGGTCTCAAACTGTAATTACATTTTTCCTCCTATTTCTGCACATCCATGAGCTCTGTAAAAATCGGTACAATGACCTGTTTCCACTGTAAGCTATTTCTGTGGATGCATGTATTGTTCAAAAAATAGGAGTCACCTAGTGTAGCTCTAAGTGAGCACCTTCCCTGCATATAAAAATGTCTTTCATCATCAGGAAGAAGAATGGGGACTGGTCACATTAATCATGTATATGAGCCTCTTACAAGCAGGTACTGTAAACCATTTTACTATACAAAAGAAGATTAGTCTTTCATAATGTATATCACGAGATATGAGCCCTGTAAAAGATGGCACAGCCTCTCATATTACATGTGATACAGACATTGATAAAGACAAGTCATACTGAAAAAAAAAATTCTGTAATAAAGCTTTCATAATTACCTCCAAGGAATATGAGCCCTACAAAGGCAGACACTCTCATGTTGCATGTGTTACAAAAAAGGCTAATAAAGTCTGGTGATAGCCTCATAAAAGCAGGCATTTTCAAATTATCAAAAGTGCAAACCACTCTTAGATGGAACTGATTAAGCTCAGAAGAATGTGTTTTCTTAAATATAGTTCTATAGTGGTAGTTTATGGTATGCTGTCATTTATTTTTGTTAAAAATAAAACTAAAAACCTTTTAACTAAGAATGATGCTCCATAGGCTACTGAGATGTTAAACCCTCATGGGTCTTTCGGGAGTATTCAGATAAGGGACTAACCTGTAAGCTTTGCTAGATTGGCTCTTTGTTTTTCCATCTCCCAGAGTTTCCTAAAATCAGCTCCCCTTGATCCTCCCACCATTGTCTGTAACTGCCCTTAAATAACTGACCTATTGAATGTAATGTATTAGAACAAGAACACCAATCCATCTACTTACTTAAATGAATAAACTACTTGAAACTTCAAGAAGGCATCTTTATTCTTCTCACAGGAAGGATATCAGAGAAAGAGTCTCATTGATCTGTTAGCTAAAGTGATTTTTATCTGGAATAATCCTTTGTACTCTGTTTCTAATTATCCATCTTTGGGAACAGAGTGGAGATGGTGGCATCCAGATCAGAATCATCTGCTCCAAACCTCAGAGAATTTTGATATTCCCCAAAATTTCCTCAACAGGCAGCAGTGCAATGATGCAAACACATGAACTTGAGGATTCTTAACCATGACATGTTACCATCAGTCCTTCTCCTCAATACACACATGTTCTTCGGAAACACTGATACTTTCTCTGGTATCCACTGGACCACAGCATAGTGCTGTGAGAAGATCACACCCTTAACCCCAAGGATGGCAAGTTCACCATAAGCTGTACAACTGAAGGACAGTTTGCCATTAGCTGCACACCCCTACCTCTTTAGCTGCCCACATGACTTCCTAAGTCTCTAGTAGATCCCAGGTCATCAGCCTTGCAGGTGGATGCCCTGCCGTACACTAACAGATGAGCATTAATAGGGGTATTTTAGGTGTTTTTTTTTTTAACTTGTATAATGGAAAATAACTGGACAATGGACATATTAGTTTGGGGAAATAATGTCTAGTTGGTGAAAATGAATAGGTTTGTTATTAGTAATAATGTTGAGGAATGAGTGATTGCTGGATAGAAAATCAGACACCAGTAGGCTCCTCAAGTAGTCTAGAAAAGTCATGTTCAGACAATCAGTCTATAAAGCCATGTCTAGAGCATCATAAGAAGTTCACATTGAAGTCACCAAAAATTAAGTTACATTTTTTGATAGATGTGACGAGGGGATCTTGCAGAAAATAAAATAAAGTCTAAGACTGAAACAGGTGATGTCAACCAGGCTATAATAATTATAAGTTTACTTGAACAGTTAATAGTTACTTTGAAGTTATAGTCATAGCTGTGGCAGAAGCAGCAATTGAATTACAGAAGATATGATTTAAAATGAAGGAGGCAGCTGCCTCTAGATCTAAGGTAAGTTGTTGCATGCACGGGTAACTATAATTTGGAAAAGTAAAGTGTAAATACTGGCAGTCTGGTTTAAGCCATGTTTCACAGATGGCAATTAAGTCTAGATATAGTGCAGGTCCCAAGCATAAAGGTCATCTAATCATGAGTTCATTCAACTAGTATTCAGTAGGGGGGGGTAAAACTTCAATATTTGAAGATGTACATAGCTATGTGTGTTATTATTAAGTTAGTAGGTTTAGGGAGTATTGGGGTGTGTGTATTTTTATTTGAGGTTTTTCAATAATACAAAAAGTTCTGCAGGATATGACACAGGCTCAAATGGAGATGACAATAAATAATTGTATAAAAGATTAACCTGCAAACAGTACATGCATATAACACAAAAGCTGGAACTAGACATTTAAGAAAAAATCTGTTATACATAAAAGGTGAGAATAATAATCCCTCAAGAATATGATTCTTTCTATAATGTCTTTGAGACAGAACTTGGTGACAAAGGCATCAGCATTAAACCTATGTTCATGTTGGCTTATGTTCAGTATTTTTACCTCTAGGTTAAAATGCAGTTCTTACTTCTGACTATTACAGAAGTGCAATTAAATCTATACCACTGACAAATAAGTTTTGTAACCAATGCACAGCATTTCCACAACAATTGGGATACACTACAGAAACATATCATAACAAATAAATAAATAAATAAAAGACTGTAATCTGCTTGAAACTAGCATTTACTAAATGTTCAATGTGTATTATTATCTTGGAGCTTTTCTCCCCGGGCCTCCGCTGAAAATGGACATATATCCAGTTGGACTATCCCGGTCACCAAATGTAAAATAAAATAAATATAGAAATAAATAAATAAATAAGTACAGTTTACAATCAAATATGGTTACTCTGAAATTGCTTTTACCTAATATGTAAAGAGGTGTGTTATGTGAAGAACAATTAAGATACTGGAATAGTAATGGAAATGTCTAATGCTGAGCATTTTCTTTAGTATGTTGTAAACACTTCATGGCTGCAAAACTGAGAGAAGAGGGTGCAGCAGTATAGAGAATGTCCTGATGTTGTACTGCATTCATCTAACATGCAGCAAGTCATATACCTTACAGATGGTTGGCGTACTTGATTAATTACAATATTTTGCTTTATTGTTTCTTCCAAGAGGAGTGAATCACAGAAAATTTTAAAATACTATACAATATTTTGGGATGTGAAATTGTAAATTTACATGGAGGAGACACAGTGATGAGCCTGATTTGCATTTCTCTCTTATTTAAACTATCTGCCTACATGTGGGGGTAATGGTCAAATCCTATATTTAGAAAAGGGAATAATATGGTCATTTTCTATTTTTGTTTGTGAAATATATTTTATTTCACTGTGTAGGTCAGTCATGTTGGTCGGTTTTCGGTGATACATTTCTAAAAATGTAGGAAATACTAAGATGTACTATTTTTCCAAGTATAACTTGTATATAAATGATCATGAATTATTTGACATATTAAAACTTGTTAAATTACTCATGTAAATATCACAAAAGCATTGTTTTCCCATTTAGTAATGTCTGTATAGCAAAAGGCAAGAATGTATCATGTAATTGTTTTTGTTCCGTACTTACACAAAAGCATATCTGGGCCTTCACAGAAAATATAAGTAAGACTGCTGCAAAATAGTGTCAGAAATTCATCAATTGTCCTTGACTAACCACAGAATAAATATTACTGCAGAAAGATTACAGATGTAGTGCAGCTGATGTTTACAGACAACTTTTCAGTTTACAAATGAAAGAACAGGACAAACAGTTGAGAGCATGACTTGCTAAAATACTTCTTTTGGAAGTTTAGTTTTTGATTTGTATTAGTATGAGAAGGAATCAGTACTGCAAACTAAACAAGGATATACATTTTGAGCCTCAAGAGCAGGAGCACACTCAAGCAAATCTGCAGTCTGCGGCTACCACTCCACCCATACAGTATAAGAAGGAATCAGTACTGCAAATTAAACAAGGATATACATTTTGAGCTTCAAGAGCATGGTCAGTCCACCCAGGCATTCTACTTGTATGTTTTATGAGAGTGAAGCTATTACATTAGCAGTATTTCTTAGCAGTTCTCAGCATGCTAATAAAACTTGACTGTTGTAGCCTCCCCCCCCCACCAGCTAGTACAGTAATCCTAACTGTCCAATAGGCAGTATATATTTAATTCAGATCCTTGTGACTAAATTAACCATCAAGCAGCCCTCTCAGTGCTTTCTGCCTTAGTTTGTATCACTTGGAGGCCCACCTGTTTATTTGCATCTCTATACATTCCCTTTCATTACTAATGTATCTCCCTACTCTAATCTGTGCACAAACTGGTTACTAATCAGCAAGCCAATATGAAGACACACTCCCAACCTTAATAAACTTTGCAGTCTCTTCTCTCCTTCACTTTACAGGTAGTTTGAATTATTACTTACCCCCTCTGAGGCCTTCACTGATTTCCACTGATTGCCTCTCTGGTTTCTTTGCATTCCACCTGGTTTACACCCCTTGTGCTACCTCCCTCCCCCAATACTAAGTCTATATTAGAATCCTGCTGATCATGAAGCCATCTTTAAATTTCTAATCTCCCACCAGGACACAAGTGCTCTTCAGCAATTACATTCTGCTTGCTGGTAAGCCATTAGACCTCAGGAATTTGTTTAAAGTGTTCAGATTTGTAAAGTAATACTTACTTTTTTCTCTTGTCTTGGTGGGTTCTGCATTTATAGTAATCACAGCCACACCCACAGATCAATTGTTGAAAACTATGTGCCCAAACTCTGGAAAATATCCTATGTTACACCTATACATAAAGGCAGGACCTCCACTGAACTTAATAACTACTGTTCCATTGCTTTACTCTCCCCCCTGGCCAAAATCCTAGAAAAATGCATCCATACCCAGATGCTAAACTATCTCCTAGACAGCAACATCATGTCACATACTCAGCATGGTTTCAGACCTGCCCATAGTACCACTACAGCCCTCCTCTGTTTCACAGACACAGTAAACCATCTCAAAAATGAAGGCCTACAGGTGTCAACTTTTTTTTTTGGATATGTCCAAAGCATTTGACACAGTCTCACACCAAATCCTGATAAACAAACTAAACCAATATCACCTAGGAAAAAATTCCACTCTTACCTGGTTCCAAAGCTACTTAACTGACAGGTACCAAGCTGTGAAATGGGAAAATTCTCTCTCTCCTCAGCCCATAACTATAGGAGTCTCACAGGATTCTGTCTTAGGACCACTACTATTCACAGTCTTCACAAATGACCTCAATACCCCCACACAGCATGCATCTATCATTCAGTATGCAGAAGACACTACCTTAATCTGTGCTGCACAAAACATTCCCACCCTCCTGCAAACAACTCAACTAGCATTCTCTGACATTGAAAACTACCTTACCAAAGCCCAACTTATCCTCAATCCAAAGAAAACTCAGCTTATGATTACAACCAGTTCTAACAAAAACACTGATAATAGTCAGTTCACTATCTACTCCAAAATACTACTCCAATCGCTCCAGTGGCACAGGCTAAGCTATTGGGAATAACAATAGACTCCCACCTAAAATTTGATAGCCATCTCAACTTAACTATTAAAAAAGTACATGCCAAACTGGGATCACTCTACCATATCAAACCATTTCTTACCAACAACACAAGATCAGCCATTGCTCGCTCCCGACTTCTATCCACCCTACTCAATGCATCTCCCATTCTGACTAATCTCAACAAAGCTGAAATAAGCAAAATAGAAGCCTGTTATAAAAGAATTGCCTGTTTTGCTGCAAATTGCTCATATAGAACTAATTACTGTACTGCTCTGAGACAGCTCCACTGGCTTGAACTGCCCAGCCTCCTAACCTACAATCAACTCTGCCTCTGTCATTCGATCTATTACCTCCCCAATAAGTGTCCTGCCCTCAAAAACCTAGTACAACATCACTCAGCCAAAAGGCCTCTTAGATCATCAAGCAAACTACTACTACAAGTCACCAACAGCTACAATAGCTTTGGAGATGCACTATATAGTAGTTCTTTGGCTAAAAAATGGAACTCTGTCCCCTCTAGCATTCAAAACACATCATCCAAAGCCTCCTTTAAAGACCTCATTAGGCAACATCTCAAGCAAAGTTGGCAGTGCCATGATTGCTGCCCAGGCTAGTGAAAGCAGATAAGGTATACATGCTAAATCTAGAGTACTTGATAACAGTTTTCAGTCTTACTCACAAACACTGGCTAATCTACAATGTATGTACTGTACCTGTGTACTATGTATGTATTCTACCTATGTTCCAAATTTCAGCTGTACACCACAAATCTATTAATTACCTTTATTTTTTCTTCTCTCCACTGTAACTATTGATGTGCCGCATACCACTGTAAAAACATGTCGTTTGTAATTTGTGTGTATACTGATCATGTCTAAATAACTAAATGCATCTGTAATTTTTCTTTGTGGAGCTTTTCTCCCAGGGTCTCTGCTGAAAAAGGGCCTTTTCGGCTCAGTCAGGCACCCCTGGTTAACAAATGTAAAATAAAATAAAATAAAATCTCATTTCCAAGTCTTGTGATTTGTTTTTCCATGCAAATCTCTTAGCCAGATGAATGCTGCCACAACAAGCAGTTGATGTTTACAGAAAACTTTGCAGGACAAATACTAAGTTTATAAACAATATAATGGTTAGGTCATGAGCCGCTAAAGACTTCAACTGGAAGTTGAATATTTGATTGCCTCATTTTCCTGTTTTGTGCTGTGTGACTCCAATCAAATCACTTAAGTAGAGCAAGTCTGCCAACTCTGCCCTAAAAATGAGTATTTATGGTAAGGGGGTTTTATTAAACAAATCAGCAAAATACATAGTATTGCATAATCATGAATTAAGCAGAACAATAAGATCGGAGTTAAAGAAAATTCATGGTGATAAATTATGCAAGAAAAGCAATAAGTAGCAGGGGTTATAACATCACAACATTCCCAAAACATTAAATGTACTTTGATATGACCCTTCCAAGAAGAGTACTAAACATTTCATTGAGAAGGACACTATCTGAATCAAAATGCAAAATGCATATTTATTATTATTGTTGAAAATTTAGAACTATGTCTTCCATGATGTGTCCACAAGTAAAGTACAGTTTTGTACCTACCATATATGTAGATGTTCGAGTGTTCACACTGCTGCAGTCATCACACTTGGGTTATCTGCCGTCAGGCGGTCCCGCAGTCGGCCCGAGTTCCAAAGTCTTGGTCTGGCGTCGGTTGCTGTCGCTTCTTCCCTGACGTCAGTGCGACAGGGGTATAAAAGAGGCAGCCAACACCATTTTCTTCAGTTTTTCTTGCCCCAGATGTCAGGTGCCCCCAAATAGGAAGGCAATACATAATGCTAAGTAAATTACATAAGTAGAAAACAATAGCTACAGCTGTAAGCAAATACACCATATAGAAATACATCTTAGAGATTGTATAAACAGGGAGCTATAGATAAAACCCAGGTAAGAAGAAGGGAAGGTGGAGGGTAACCTGGACTGCAGCAGTGTGAACACTCGAACATCTACATTTATGGTAGGTACAAAACTGTACTATGTTCATCGTGTTACACTGCTGCAGTCATCACACTTGGGTTGAATCTCAAAGCTAAGGCTGGGTGGTTGGTACTAAACAGGGTTTGGAGAAGCTAGTAGGCCCTGCAAAACTGCAGTGGCAAAGCCAGCTCTGGTTTTTGAGTATAGAGGTAAGTGGTAGTGCTTGGTGAAGGTGTGCACTGAACTCCAAGTTGCAGCTTCCAAAATATCCTTGGTTGGTACCCTCTGAGGAAGGCTGCTGATGTTGCTGTAGCCCTGGTGGAATGAGGCCTAATGTTACCAGGTACAGGTTTCCCATGGTGTGTGTAGCAGAAACAGATACAATGTCCTATCCATTTTGAAATGGTCTGTTTTGATATAGGCTTTCCTTGAGATCCTGCAGCATAGGATACAAAGAGCTGATCAGATTTTCTGAAAACCTTGGTTTTATCCAAGTAGAAACGTAATTGCCTGTGAATGTCCAAAGAGTGTAGGAGCCTTTCCCCTTTATTCTGGGGGTTTGGATAAAAGGTGGTAAATGAATGGTTTGGTTTAGAGCCACACTGGATACTACCTTTAGCATAAAGGAAGGGTTAGTTCGTAAAGAGACTCTGTCTTGATGAAAAATGATGAAAGGCTCCACTGCCATTAGGGCCTGTAGCTCTGAGACTCTTTGTGCTGAAGTTATTGCTAGCAGCAGGGCAGTTTTCCATGATAAAAATTGTAAATCAGCTGAAAAAGCTGGCTTGAAGGGTGGTAGTGTAAGTTTTTCCAAAACAAAGTTGAGGTCCCAAGTTGGTGTTGGTGCTCGTCGGGGCGTTCTTATGTTTTTAGCCCCTCTGAGGTACTGTCTTAATAATGGATGTGAAAAATAGGAGGATCCATGTTGTAATGAGCTGAAATAGCTGAAGCGTGGATCTTTATAGATGAAAAGGAAAGGCCTTTGTGCAACATCTCAGTTAAATATTGCAGAATCTGAGGAATATTTGGGACAAGAGGATTTTGGCCTTTAGCATGGTTCCAGGCGCAGAATCTTTTCCATTTGTCTGAGTAGGTTTTCCTGGTGCTGGGTCTCCTGGCCTCCAGAATGACATCCATAACAGCTGTAGAGAGAAGTGTTGACTGGTTGTTTAGATAATCTGCCATGCAGCCAGATTTAAAGTCTTGAGCTGGCTGTGTAGAATCTGATTGTTTTGCTGAGTCAGCAGGTGAGGAATGTGAGGTAAAATCCATGGTGGGCCTTGAGCCATGTTCCTTAATATTGGATACCAGTGTTGGTCTGGCCAGTCTGGAGCAATGAGTATTATTTGTGGCCTTTGTAATCTGGCTTTTAGCAGCACCTTTGCCAGAAGAGGCAGTGGAGGAAAGACATACACTGTTAGTGTTTTCCAACTGAATGAGAGGGCGTCCACTTTCCAAGCTAGTGTGTGGTATGTCCTTGTGCAAAACTTTCGCAGTTGGTAGTTTTGGGGGGAGGCAAACAGATCTATGTCTGGGCTCCCCCATTTTTGAGTTATCATTGTGAATACTTGCGGGTCTAGTTTCCACTCATGAGGATCCATGATATTTCTGCTTAGTTTGTCTGCCAATGTATTTTTCTTTCCTGGCAGGAATTGTGCTTCTAGTTGAACTTGGTAGGTCAGTGCTGTGTTCCATACATAAGCCATAAGGGCCATTGTATTTAAGCTGGCACCCAGGAATATTATGTCTTGTGAGGGCACTAGTTTTGACTTCTTTTCGTTTACTGTGTACCCTAGGCATCTTAGTAGGTTTTTACAAATGCCAGATGTTTTAAAAGAATGTCCTTGCTGTCTGCTTGAATAAGGCAGTCATCCAGGTATGGATATATTTGGATTCCTCTTTGTCTGCAGTATGCAATTACTGGTGCCAGGCATTTTGTGAAGACCCTGGGTGCAGTAGATAAGCCAAAGGGCAGTGCAGAGAATTGGTAATGAGTTGTACCTGCTATGAATCGGAGGTATCTTCTGCAATTTTGTCTGATAGGGACATGCAGGTATGCCTCCTTGAGGTCCAACGTTACTAGCCAAGCCTTCTTGCCCAGCATGGGAAGAAGTTGCTGTAGTGTGAGCATCTTGAATTTGGGTACTTCCAGGTATGTGTTTAGAATTGAAAGGTCCAGAATGGGTCACCAGGCTTTGTCCTTTCAGGGAACCAGAAAGAGTCTTGAGTAAAATCCTTGTCCTTGCTCCTGTGTAGGAACCTGTTGAATGGCTCTCATGTCCATGAGTGCTGTAATTTGTCTTTGAGCCTCTGCCCGTTGATTTGATGGCAGGTTTGGCATTCCTTTTATCCTTGGTAAAGTGTGAAAGTGGAACCTGTATCCTTGAGTTACAATATTTAGGACCCATTTGTCTTTTGTGATGATGTGCCAATTGTCTACAAAAACTGCAAGTTTTCCTCCCAAGGGAGCTGCCAAGAGTGATTTGCTTGGCAGTCTGAGGGGTAAGTCATTGTGATTGTCTTCTGATAGTTTGAGACCTGTCTTCTCCTCCTTTCTTGGTTGTGGCACCCCATTGTCATGGCTTGTAAGAGCCTTGTGGTTGACCCCTGCCCCTTGGGCATCTGTATTTGCCCCTCTGAGGTCTGTCAGAAGTTGGAAAGGACCAGTTTTTGGTTGGCCAATTTCTGCTGAAACGAGGGGGTTGGACCTGTAAAAAATCCTTGACCATCTGCATAGATTTTGCCTTATCCTCCATTTTCTTTAAAACCTATTCTGCTTTCACACCAAATAAAACATCCTGCTGTAAGGGTGCATCCAAAAACTTTGCTTTAATATGATCAGGTAAAGTTTGTTCTTTTAACCAAGCATGCCTACGAATGACAGACCCTGTTACAGCTGCTCTGCAAGAAGCTTCCAATGAATCAAATTCACATTGCAAAGTATGTTTTCCCACTTGTTCTGCTGCATGCAACAAATCTTGCATTTCCTTGTAATCAGGCTGCTCTGTATGTGTGCTCATTTTTTGTTTTAATTGAGACATCAAATATTCTTGATATTTCAGCATGTGAAACTGGCAATTTAAGGCCCTCATAGCTAGAGTAGCTGAGGTATATACTTTCTTTCCCCATCTGTCTAGTGCTCTAGAATCCCTTTCAGACGGTACAGGATTTTTAGCAATAGAGGCCTTAACCCCTTTGGGGCCCTGGGAAATGGTTTCTGGGTAGGCAACAGGGCTTTTATATAGGAATGTATGTGAGTCAGGGACTCTGTAGTATCTGTCTGGTTTGGCTGGTGCAGGAGGTAATGAATCTGGGTTAAGGCTAGATTCTGAATAAACATCATCCACAATGTCTAACACAGGTGGAATAGCAAGGGGTCTGTGCTGGAGTTGTAAGAGGAACTCTCTGAGCCTTTTCTTAGAATCAGAGTAATCCTGGCCTTCCCAGTGGAAATGTTCCCTCATGGTATGTAAAGTTTTCCCAAAAGAGAAGTCTTCTGGGGGAGATGCTGAAGGAATAGACTCTTCAGCATCAGAGTCTTCATAAGGGGGAAAAGAGTACTCCTGTTCCTCAGAAGAATCTGAGGTAATGGAAACCTGGTCAGAGGAAGCGTAGTCCTCCTCCTGTCTAGGCCTTTTGTCAGGTGGGGGATGGGAACCCCTGATTAGGGTAATTAAGTCTTCGGCCATCTTAAGCATCTGTTTCTTAGGCATGGGGCCTTGCACTGGAGACTGCTGTACAGGCTTCCTTACTTTTAATGGAGTTTTCAGTTTTGCAAAGGATTTAATAGTAAGTGTAGTCAGTCTGAAGACACCTTCAGCAACTGATGGCCTTTCAACTGCACTGGAATCCCCATCAGCCATGGAGTTGGAAGGGCCTAAAGATAAAGGCTGTGGAGGCCCTGCAATCTCCGCTTGGGAGTCGGATGCAGGCTGGGGTTCTAAATCAGCGGTAGTCAGGGGCTGCGTAGGCGCCTCACTGAAAACTGGAGAACCGGCGACTGGCCTAGCAGAGGCCTCGGTGTCTGGTTTGGGTGTCGGCTGCCTGTCCTTATTTTTGTGCTTTTTATGCATCCCGGTCGTCGGTTGCTCCGACGGCATGGTATAATTAAATTTTCTACCAAAATAATGTCGGGTGAAATCAAACCGACATTTAATAGTTTGTTTGTTAAACCTAGCACAAAACCAACAACCTGTGACGTCGTGGTCTGGGCCTAGGCAAGGGATACAATAAGAATGAAAATCCTTATGAGGTATTTGCTTCCCACAAGAAATGCAATTATTAACTTTTTCTGACATCGGACTGAGGCAAGAAAAGGTTCCCCAACGGGGTACTTAGCTTTAGTGAAGACTTCGGTCTGAAATTCGATTTGAAAATCTCAGGAGTGGGCCGACCGGCACTTGCAAACTGCTTCTGCTTTGGGCACCGCGCGGCAAGAAAGACTGAAGAAAATGGCATCGGCTGCCTCTTTTATACCCCTGTCACAATGACGTCAGAGAAGAAGCGACAACAACCGACGCCAGACCAAGACTTTGGAACTCGGGCTGACTGCGGGACTGCCTGACGGCAGATAACCCAAGTGTGATGACTGCAGCAGTGTAACACGATGAACATCACAGTACATGAAAAGTGTTTTGGATAACTCACTAAACTATACTTCAGAAAAACATGACTAAATCAGCTCTACTTCCTCAAAACACAATGAACCTAATAATTAAATATTTCAAAATTAAGCCCTCTCCCACATTAATAATTCCTAAGAAACAAAAACACAAAAACAAAAAAAAGCATTTATTTCTACATACGTAAGGTACAAAATATCCAGAGGTAAAGGGGATTAGGTACAACATTATACATTCAGGCTTGTCAGCTGTAATAAAAATGCTAGAAAGTTACCCTTATGTGTTGTAATTCACATTCCAAATACATAAAGAAAACAATGGTAGTTTTGCAACTATAAACAACTATCTGTAATAAAATGCACTCTGGAAACTGTGCTTTACAACAGCATGTCTTCAGACCAAATTGAAAAATAATAGACTGTATCTAAGCATGAAACAAAGCAAAACTTGATAACATTAATAAGATCACAAGCATAGTATAAATGGAAAAAGAAAAATATATAAATATATCGGTCTGCTTTGTTTCATTGAATCTCATTTCACTGAATTTCATTTCACCCCGACCACATCACTGAAAACACAAATTACTGAAAACTCATCTCACTGAATCTCATTTCATTGAACTGAGCTTAGTATCTATGGCACTGTGTAGAGTACAGTAAGGCAAGTAAAAGGGATATTCCCTTTTCCCCACTGCAGTGCGATTCTGCAGTTAGTATATATAGTTGGG
>NC_056737.1:497365645-497378145 GCF_019279795.1 Protopterus annectens
ATGTTCCAAATATTACATTAATTCAGTTAAAAAGCTAATAGTATAACACATTTTTCATCAGCTTTCATTTTTGGACACATAAATATAAAACTCTAATGTCTGGATTTATTGACTGTCTGTAATTCTGAATGAGGTACAAGCAAATCAAACTTTTTACAAAGGATAGAGCACAACTATGAGAAAAATCAGTAGAGGTAAATAGAAATGACTTACCCCTGTTGCTGTTTGATGACTGCTAAATGGCAGTCACTGATCTAGTGTGACAATACCAGTGTTGCACAGTGTATTGTCATTTGCTGAAATAAGTGCAAAACTAGCATTGCTATAGCTTATGCTTGTGTGTGTGTGTGTGTGTGTGTGTGTGTGTGTGTGTGTGTGTGTGTGTGTGTGTGTGTGTGTGTAAAATAACAGTGATTTTTATTTGTGCACACACCCAGTAATGCCAGGACACAGACATTATTCTTCTGGGTATCAGTTAAAAATGTAGTTAACAAGTAATTATATTTCAAAAGTAACGAATAAAATATATCACAGAACATTCAGACATATAGATCTAAGAGTCTGGGTGTCCCCACTCCCCAGACTGTATAAATGGAAACATGGGGCTCCCTTAATCATCCTTGACTGTGTGGGGGCCCCACAAAAGCTGTTACTAGTTGGGGAAATGAGGAGGAAAATGTATTAATTGTCTGATTACGCTCTTTAACCTGAACAGGGGTTTGATATAACCCCATTAGGATAAATCTGATAATGGTCTCTGCTCTCAACTGCACCCATTCTGAAACCATCTCTGATCAGATGTTTGTGTACAGAAAACTGCTGTAAGTTGTGTGTGTGTGTGTGTGGTGGTGGGGGGGGGGGGGTTGTGTGGTTATTACTTCTTTAATTTTCATCACAGTCAAACCTTAGAGGTGTGCATATGAGGTTATTATAGCTTGTGTTTGGCTGAGGACAGAGAGTTCTTTATTTTCTTTTACTTTTCTGAGAGATCACAGAGGTGTACAAAGAAGGTTACTATAGTTTGTGCAGGGGCAGTATACTGTCTAGGAGCAGAAAAGGTTTTATTTTCTCATTCCTCACAATCACACTTCAGGCATGTATGCACTTAGCTGCCTTTCACAGTTTGCATTGAGGAATGAGGAGGCATGCTTTGTATATGTATGTGAGCATTCACTTGAAATACATGACTGTAGAAATTTGACAATTGGCTTGTTAGTTTATTGTGAGTTACTATTTTGTCATCGTTGAACATTAAGCCTTTGGTACAACCTGGATTAAAAAGTTGGGAAATGCTCTTAATGTATTTCAGAACATGCATAACCCAGTGCTTCTGGGGGCTCGGGCTTAACTGGGTTATTTCCTAAATGGCTATTACTGTACTTACTTGGTCAGGAAAGGTGAGTTGAAGGGATGCAAGGAAAACTGAAGCTGAACAGGAACACACTTTCTTTCCTTAATCAAAAATTCTCTTCAAGCCATCATTGGATGAAAAGGTTGTATAAAAAGAAAAAAACTTTGAAATGCACTTCAGAGCATATAGGAAGATATGGCTTCTTAATAAAGCTGAAGAGTAAAGCAAAATTTGAGAAAATGAAGAAAAAAGTAATGTTCATAGCACTGGAAGCCCAAGATGGGGAGGGCTATTGGGGAAGATTGGTTAGTATGGGTCTGTGTGTGTGTGTGTGTGTGTGTGTGTGTGTGTGTGTGTGTGTGTGTGTGTGTGTGTGTGTGTGTGTGTGTGTGTGTTAGGTAGCTGAAACAGTAGGCCTAGGGTGCCATTTCACCTAAGTCCAGACCTGCACATAGAGTTCCTGCAATGTATCATTGGTGCAACTCAATTCCAGTAACTGTAAATGTCCCTTTGTGAGATGGGCCAACAGAGTGTGGTACACAGACCTGTTGTAATTAAGTGCACTGTAGCTACAGGTCAATCAGTTTACAGCATGAACTAAAAGGCTGCTTAGGAGGGGTATCGGTGATTGGGTGATATGTAGAGTGGAAGTCCCTAGGGGGCCCCCAACTTGACATCTGCTGGGGGCCCCCAAAATGCTAACACCAGCCCTGTCTATACTCCTCCCTCATTAGACCAATAATTGAGTATAATGCCCCATTTGAGATGTACTTCTCCAAACATCTGCACCAACTGTAAAGGTCACTGAAATACCTTACAAAGAGAATCCATGGCCTCCAACACCTGTCTTATGCAGACAGGCTCAAATCACTATTATTTTACTAGGTATTGTACAGATTGCTCAGAGGTGATCTGTGTCTCGCCTACAAGGCAATCTCAGACCCTGCCCTTCTAGAGATGCTCCATATTGGTAAGTCTAACTCCTCACGTACTACACACTCAAAAGGCCTGAATCTAATATGCAACATCAACAAAACCTGCTGGAGGGGCAGGTCTGTCTCCCAAAGGCTGCCCTGTCTCTGGAAAAGACTGCCCATACTCATCAAACAGAGCACCTTGCTGCCCCTCTTCAAGCGCAACCTTGATAGTAAGGAACATCACATTAATTGTTGGCACGCTGGTAGGGTATTGGCCGGATGTCACATTTAAATGGTTGCAGTCCGGCGGGATATAGCCAGACATCACAGGATACATACACACACACACACACACACACACACACACACACACACACACACACACACACACACACACACACACACACACACACACACACACATACACTCATTGCTGTATTGTAACAGTTCCTATTCATAAAGAAAGAAAGAGACATAAGTTATGAGTTTTTTTTTCATTTCTAGATCTATTTTTAAATTTATGTTAATATTCTGCATCTGCTTTAACTAAGGAGTTTAAGTCTATATAAGTAATCCCAGTCCATAGATGCACTGCATTTTGCTATTTAAGCGGTCCTATTGTTGATATTACACCCCCAGTTTCATTCTTATGTAATGCATGTATGTCAGGCTAGTTCAAGACCAGTGTCATCTCAGAGTTAAGGGTTTTTCCTACCTGTTGGAATTGTGTTTTTATACCCAATGAATCTGTTGCTGACCCCTTATGATAATTGACAATATAATTCCCTCAAACTCCCCTGTTTATTGGCTGCTGACTATAAGCACATAAGTATCATTTTGTAAAGTCTCTCCCCTTAAACTATTTACCAGGCTAAAATAACTTTTATATACTTGATTAATATTGAATGTAATGATATTGCTTGCAGTGATTTTGCTGATAAATTAGTGTTTTTACTATAGTTAGATGATGTAGATATATAATGCCATTGGAGGCAAAAATTTCACACACAGTAAACCCAGACACCAAAATCATCAGCAATACACCACAAACCATACCTCACCAAAGCCTTCATGATATACATAAACCATCATATGCTGAGGTGTTAAAGATTAATTTGACTAAACCTCCAACACACACAACATGCCAAAGCACACTCAGCAAGTTAAGCCTACATCCTCACATAGTGCAAAGAGCCCCAAAGTTATGAATACCAAGCCCATAAGGCAGGCATTAACCCTACTAAACCCTACTAAACATTCTTGTTATAGGCGACTCCATTCTAAGATATACAGCTGTACCCCTTACCAGGTTGAGCAAAGAAAGAATGATGTTTAGTTGTTTGTTAGGTGCCAGAATTCATCAGATAATGCACATACTCAAGTCCTTGTATAAGTGTAAGTTCATGCCAGAGTCAATAACTTGAGGTGTACCTCCCTAGACTATGTGAAGAGAGGCATGATGAAGCAAGCTGTTAGACAACATGTCCAAAGCAGGTATGAACCTTGCATTGAGGAGCATTCTACCTTCTCCAAGGATGATGCCATAATATGTGCAAAAAATAATTGAATTTAATAATTGGCTTAGATTTTTGCATCATTTGATGGGGGTCTAATATTTGCCATTCTAGGAGGATATGATCAACAGACAGTGCTGCTTCACAAGGGATATCTTGCATCTGTCTTCTCTGGGGTTTCACTCATTGCAATGAAACAATCCACCCCATAAACCTATCAACATAAAGAAACAAGCAAAGTAAAATATGAAACCAATGCTAGGAGTCTAAAAAAGAAAATCCGGGTCTATATTAAAAGACCGAAGAGATGTTTCAGTGAACACCTCTTGGTCGACACGTAATGAGTGAACGCACTAAAGTGCAAATACTCAAACAGTGTATATAACCACTGAAGGTGTCACAAATCTAATCGGATACACCACAAAAACGTCGAACAGCCAGCACAAACACACACACACACACACACACACACACACACACACACACACACACACACACACACACACTTTAAAACATAACAACATGGGAGTGTTTCGCCCCCCACACCCCCCCTAACTAAATATACCAACTCCAAGATCATACTACAGTGAGGAAAGGGGCAACCACACAGGGATGGCCAAGCAATTTCTTTCCCAGGGAAAGAAATCGTTGTTTGGAGCGTTCGCGCTTTAGTGTGTTTGCTCATTACATGTCGACCAAGAGATGTTCCTGAAACACCTCTTCGGTCTTTTAATATTCACCCAAAAATCAACTCCCTATAAGCAAGTTCTTCTCACCCTGCAGGACATTGAGGTCTGTATAATGACTGAGTCATGGTTTAAAATGGCAGAGAGAACTCCTGCTGTGCAGGTCATGTCTTCCACAGCTTTAGACCAGCTACAGCACAGGACGGGAAAAAGGAGGATGTGTCTCAATCTTCATCCAGAAGAGACTCACATCTAGGCTGGTAAAGCAACATGATGCAATAGCGGTTCTTCATGTGCAAATAATCACCAAAAGATCCCATATCAAATATTAGCTAGCTATAGAACTCTCTCTCTTTGACTCAAAAGCCAGCCCTTCTACAATAATTACAATCATTCAGTACTAAACCCAATACCATTTTCCTAGGTGATCTAAACTATCCAATTATAGACTGGGAAACCTACACAAACAATAATGCATAAGTAGAGATATTCCTGGACTTTGTCAATACAGATGCCCTGGAACAATTACTTGGGACATCCACTGAGACAAACAACATATTGGACCTTGTCCTTATTAATACAGGGGCATCTTGCACCATCCCTTGTGTATCTTTGTCACTTGCCAGGTCTGACCATAATGCTGTCTCCTTCAAAATAAAATTGAAACAATATACCCTGGTCACCCTTTTGAAAGTTCTCTAATACAAACTACCTGCAAACTACCCGCTCCTAAGTCATACATTGGCAAGCTTCAAAACCCCACCAATTGCACTTAACTCCAATGAACACATGGAAACATACATCACCACAGTATACCAGCATGTAAACCGCTGCACAGATGCAGCTATAACCTGTAGGATCATGCACAGGGCAAACATCAGAAAGAAATCCAGATGGTGGAAACAATAATATCAATAAGCTTTATAATAAAAATTAAGAATTTTGACCAATAGTAAGAATAGTATTTGTTTGGCTTGCCTGACATACTCTCCCTGAATATTGCTGATCTCTGTCCGCATTTTATTTTGAAGTTTTTCATTTATGGTTTGGCTACTTCTATTTTTTTCTTTTTCTTATATCGTATTTTGTTTTAAGTTTTCTGTTCTGCTGGAGTTTTAAGAAGCCTTGGCTAGGGTTGGTTAGAAATGTTAGCAAAGAATTCCTCTGCAAACAGTAAATAACATCAGCTAATTAGTGGGAGGAGCTGAGACATAGCATTCCTCATTTAGTTAAAAATATTTGGAGACATCTCTATTTAGCTGGAGCATTTGTTTGGCTTGCCTGCTGTACTCTGCCTGAATATTGCTGATCTCTGTCTGCATTTTATTTTTCTCACCCTCCAACCCAACTGTTGTTGTATTCTTAAACCTGGTGGCTTTTGAGTTGCCCGCCCCTACTATTAATTTGATTTTGGACACTCCTCACTGCCCCATCTCATCAGCTCATTCCACTATGTACAGAAAGATCATTTGGGAAGGCCCATCTCCTTAGTTTCTTAATCTTGAATTGTCTTATATTTCCTCCTTTCCCATTTAACTAAAATAAATTGCACTTTATTCATCTGCTTTTATTGTATTTGTGTTTCTTCCTACTTTATTATTTTATTTTACTTTTGCTACTTGTTCTTAAAAGTGTTCAATTGCATTTATTCTGCTGCATTTATTAATGCTTGTTAGTAACCTGATTAAATTGCAACTGTTATTCCAAGCCTCTTAGTTTTGGTACAAGCACTTGGGCTTCAGTCCAGGTATTTTACATTAAGGAGGTTTGTGTTCTACACTCTTGTGGGAGAAGATGGTAGCCTCTGCCCTTCTGAGCTGGGAATTGCTGGTTGAACGCTTATTGTGCCTGTTGTTCTAAGTGTCTTTGTTCCAGTTTAAGCATTTGGGTTCCAAACCAGTTATTTTTCATTAGGAAGATTTGTGATCTAGACTCTTATGGCAGGAAAGGCTAGCCTACATCCTTTTAAGCTGGGGATTGCTGGTTGAGGTGTATTGTGTCTGTTATTCTGAAAGTGTCTTAGTGATGGTTTAAGTACCTGGTCTCCAAACCAGTTATTTTACATTGGGAAGGTTTGTGGTCTAGACTCTTGTGGCAGGAAAGTGTAGCCTGCACCCTTCTAAGCTGGGAATTGCTAGTGAAGGCTTATTCTGCTCATCATTCTAAGTGTCTTTGTTCTGGTTTAAGCATTTGGGTTCCAGACCACTTATTTCACACTAGGAAGATTTGTGGTCTACACTCTTGTGGGAGTATTCCACTGTTTGACTGCGATTTACTGCAGTTTGAATTTCTAGTACTTCTACATTTTATAGTATAGGCTATAGACTATTTATCATAATTAGAACACTAAAGCCAGCCATCTTACAATAACAAAGTCACCCTGCACCCTTGTGGCAGGTGTGAAGCCAAGGACCCATCTGAGCTGGGGTTTGCTAGAATAAGCCTCAGTCTTGGGCTTTCCCTTTAGTTCCTTTGTTTAAAATTACTTAACATCACTTGTATTTAAGTGTGGAATTTGCACGCGTTTGCACTCAGTTTATTGTAGCTGCTCAGAGATTGGTGACTTTAGCCAGAGATCTGGAGTGAATCAGAATTAAATCCAAGGCATCCATTGAAATCTGCTGAAAAGTAAGTATTTTAAAGGCTACATTGCACTTTGAGAACAGTATTCTACTGAATTGTTGCTTTATTTAAACTGCTTCTGCTGTTGTGACTGTGACTTTCTGCACTTTGAATTTCTAGTACTTGCTGAATCTAGACTGTTTGTATTACTTGAGCACTAAAACCAGCTCTTCACTGAGGGACTGAAAGATCTGAGGCACCCATTGCTTTCAACTAACTATTAAGTGCCTGTTTTTGCTCTTATACTGCACTTTTAGTTTGTATTTGCATTCTACTATCTGTTTGAATTGCCTGGACTGTTTTTTGCCAGATTTACTGTATACTGTACTAGTTCAGCTGTAGCATAGTCCAGATCCAGGTTTGCTGTTCCTGGGTCTGTTTTGCAACTTCTGAGTATCAAATTCAAGCCATTTTTGTTGGAGAAGGTTCTTCTGCACCCTTGTGGGAGAAGAGTGCTGTCTGGGTCCTATCTAATCAAGGGTGACTAGACTAGAACTCAAGGAGAGTGTACTTATTATCTACTTTGAGTTAAGAGGGTTATTTCTTGTTTTATTTAAGCCTCGTGTTTGCACAGGTTTGTGCTTGTTTGTGTGTAGTTCACCATCATGTACTGTTGAGCGGTGGTGATGGCGGTTATAGACATAAATGTTTTGCTTGTTAAATTTTCCCTTAGTTTTTTCTTAGCACTTTGCTTGTGCTCTCCAGAGGTTTATTGCAGCCTGCTCTACTGTCAAATGGAACACTACGTCTAGCCTCTAAGGTACCAACACACCTCTCTCATCCACTAGCCAGTCTTAATTGCAACTTGATTTCCTGACCTCTTCCTGTTTCTGACCATATAAATTTACCTAACACTATAGATGGACAATTTCCCATAGTTTCTCCAGCTAGCTTGGTTGACATGAGCATCCTGAAGCAGTGCAGCAACTGCTTCATGTACACCGACAGCCCTCTGCTCCTACTCCACACAGACTCAACATTTGAGAGATGCAACTATATTAAGAACCTTGAATCCATGCTCTCTCACACACCAGTCAGTACATTTGATAATTATCGGGTTGTCAGCAAGCACACCTCACCTCCTCCTCCACCCAAACCCAGATAACATGTACCTATATATGCAGAGGTCCTTACCAGAAACACACTTAAACACCACAGACCTCCCAAACACTAACACAAGCACTCTGCACATAATACTTCCTCTGTAGAGCACAATACACATAATAGTTAACATACCAGTGTCTCACCTGTCAAGCCCATAAGGCAAAACAGAAAACCAAACATATTAGTTATATGTGACTCAATCATGAGACACACAGATGTCCCTCTCACCAGGCTGGATAAGGAAAAGGTCACAGTCAGCTGTCTGTCAGATGCCAGGATCTGCCACATCACACATGCCCTCAAGTCTCTCAACAAGTACTGTTATAACTCCATCATAGTCCATGTTAGTGTGAATGATTTGAGCCATACCTCTCTGGACTTTATAAAGAGAGATAGGACTGAGTTCTCAGACTATCTGTCTCAGGCAGGTATGTCCCTAGCCTTAAGCAGCATTTTACCTTCAGCTAGGATGATGCCTCAATATAAACAGAAAATGATTCACTTCAATAATTGGCTAGTTTCTGATGTCATTCCAAGGGGATCCAGTATCTGTCAGCCTGGGATGACATGATTGACAGACCTCGATGCTTTGCCAGAGATGGTCTTCATCTGTCACCCTTTGGATTTCGGCTACTGGCAAAGTCTCCTGCCACCACCATAGTGCCTTTTTTAGGCATTGTCACAAGGACAAAATTCCTGACATAAAAATTCCGTCTAAAAACAACCTCAAGATGATGCTGCTAAATGCTAGGAGTATTAACACGAAACTGCACTCACTGGAAGCAGTCCTCACCTTGGAAGACACAACCATTTGTGCAGTCACAGAGACCCTGTTCAAAGCTGTGTAGAGCACCACAGCCATACTGGGATACACCTAATTCTACACATTCAGATGACAAACTGAAGGCACAAAAACTAGAGGAGGAGGTGTATCAATATTCATTAAAGATAAATACACCTCCAGACTGGTTAAACAGTATGATTCCCTGGAGATACTTCAGGTGCAATTAACTGTTGGTAGGATACCTATTCAAGTCATTGCCAGCTACAAGACCCCTCCATGAATCAGGACACCCACTGTGCCTATTTGGATTTACTTCAGTCTATCAAGATTCATCTGAACACCATGGTTTTGGGTGACTTTAACTACCCATCCATTGAGTGGGTAAATTACTCATGCTGACGCTCACTTGCCCAAAGGTTCCTCGACTTCTTTAACTCCAGTTCCCTGGACCAGCTGGTTGACACCTCCATAAGGGGCGCCAACATCCTGGATCTGATACTTACCAATATGAGGGACTGCTGTAGTACCCCCACTGTGAGGTCTTCCCTGGTGAGATCTGACCAGAAATCAATCTTATATGAAGTAACTATCACACCTGACCTCTCCCTAGCAGCAACTAAACAAAAAACCTCTCCAAAGCAGATTATAACCACTTACAGGATGGCATAGATAGCTTCACATCACCTCCCCCTCAGATGGAACTGGCAACTATGCCATGTTCTACACCAGTGCTTTATGCAAACACCTTTATAACTGCATTGATTCAGCTGTACCTGACAGAACCAAAAAAAGCTGTTCAAGGAAAAGCAAACCTGCCTGGTGGACAACTGTCATTAACACGCTTTACAATAGCCCTAGACTGGAAACACTCCCTCCTCAGCTTAAACAAGCAAATAAGACTTCTTGTGAAGTCCTCCAAAGCAAACTACAAATCCAAATCAGCTTCCTAAACTAAGGACAACAATAAGGTGTTCTTTAGTTACATCCATAACCTAAAAGGAAAGGTCTAAATTTGCTCCAAAATGGTATTAAATGATACCACATATACTGAGCCTGTGGACATAGAAAACCTGTTAGCCAACAACTTCTGTAAAAATTGCACTCCCCTGTCCCTGCCACATGTAGCCCATGACATCCCTACCACCTGTCACCTACCTTGTATCTCTAAGGAACAGGTCATACATGCCCTCTTTAAGGCCAAAAATACAGCATCTTTCGGACATGATAACATCCCAGGCTGTACCCTACATGGGTTCCAGCAAGAATTAGCAACACAATTGGGTATTCTTTTCAATCCTCAACTAAGCACCGGCTTTGTTTCAGCTGAATGGAAAATGGCCACCGTTATCCCCTTGCACAAAGATGGTGCTTCCACTGACCTTAATAACCTGTAGACCTACTAGCCTGACTAGCCTTATCTGCAAAGCCATGAAGCAAATTATCATGGGCTTTATCAGCACAGATATAGGTAATCTCCAAACACATGACCCTACTCAGTTTGGATTTGTCAAAGGGAGATCATGACTGTTAAACCTGGAAGACTTCTTCAAGACAGTCACCAAGACCTTGGACAAGGGGAAATCTGTGCATACAGCCTACCTAGACATAGCCAAGGATTTTAACACTATCCCCCACTCAGGTATCATTGACAAACTTACCCAGCTAGGTATCAACCCTTATATCATTAGGTGGATTGCTAACTGGCTCACTGATAGAACTCATACAGTTAAAATAGGGGACTCCACCTCCAACAGCAAACCCGTAACAAGTGGTGTCCGACAGAGATCAGTCCTGGGACCTCTACTGTTCAGAATCTACCACATGGACAATACAACCCTAAGAGCTGACCCAGTTGTTCAGGATTTGGGTATATATGTGCACAGTGACCTAAGTTTTGTGATTTAATGAAGAGAAGTGATGTGTCCATTGTTGTGAGAACATCCTTCTATATTGCACAACTTATATACACAGAGATCTCTCTTGTTCTGTGGATGTCATTGTTACCATTTACTTATAGGTTCATAGGTTCATAGGTAGGTACTAGGCTATCAGCCCAAGGGCCTACGTAAGCCTAGCCAGCAAGGTACCATAGCTTACGCCACACAAGAAATTAATTTTCCTGTGCCACTGTCCAGCAGAGACACAGAAGTGATCCCCGGGGTGATCTGGATGTTGCCATCTAGATTCTTGACATAGCTATAGAATGCTTTGTGGTTGTCCTTGGATTTAGTGGTGATTTTGTTTTCATAGCTAGCTTTGGAGGATCTTATAAGGGATCTCAGCTTCTTACTGAGGCTGACCAGGGAGCTCCTCCACTCATGGGATTTTACTCTCTTTTGCAACAGTTTCTTCCTTCTGTTGTACAGTTTGTTTATGGCAGGGGACCACCAGATTGGCTTCCTTTTTTTGGAGGATAGCATCTTGGTTCTGTTTGGGATAGCACGATCCATGCACTCGTGTAAGTGCTTATAGAGTGCATTTGTGTAGGATTCAGCAGTTGTAACTGTATTGTCCATCTGCATGGGTGTCATGAAGTTCAACACTTCTGTCTTAAGAAGCATGAAGTTGGCTTTGGAGAAATTTTTTACTATGGTTTCCTTAATAGGGGGTGGGGGCGGGATGTGGATATCAAGGGTGATAAGCTTATGGTCGGATCGGACCAACAAGGAGTTGACTTCAGGTGTGGAACACCGGTCACTCATGTTGGTAATGACTAGGTCTAGGATATTGTTGTCCCTGGTGGGGGTGTGGATAAGTTGATCCAGGGCATTGTAGTTTATGAATTCCAGAAAGCGTTGAGCTAAGGAGTTGGTACACGAATAGTTTTCCCAGTTAATGGTGGGGTAGTTGAAGTCACCCATTATTAGGGTGTTTGGTTGAATCCTAATATTTTCCAGTACATCAAGAAAAGAGCAGTGGGAATCCAGGGGCATGGTGGGGGATCTGTAGCAAGCTACAATTTGGATTGCAGTTTTGCCCAGAGTTAGTAGCACTTGGATAACCTCAGATGCATTATGCTGAGCAACTAGCCTGGAGGTGTGGATATCTTTAATGAATATGGACACACTTCCTCCTTTGGTGTTTCGGTCTAGGTTACATGGCCGAAAAGTGTGGCATGAGTTATAGCCTGGTAGTGCAGGGGTGCTCTCTGGAGCCTTGAACCAGTTCTCAGTCACTGCACAGATATTGATGTTCTCCATTTTAAGGAGTGCCTCAAGTGAGTGCATTTTGAGATTTAGACCTAGCATTGAATAGCATTAGCTTCAGTTTTTGTTTGCCTGTTCCTGTTATGGTGGTGAATTTATTTGAACCCTGCCTAAAAAAGGCACTATAGGGGCAGCAAGAGCCTTAGCCAGTATCTGGAATCCCAGGAGTGACAGGTGCAGGCCATCTGTGGCAAAGCATCGTGGTCTGTCGCCCATGTCATCCCAAGCAGACATATACTGGATCCCCTTAGAATGACACCAGAAGTTTAACCAATTGTTGAAGTCAATCATTTTGTCCTTGTACTGCGGAGTAGTA